>NC_090748.1:50298060-50303060 GCF_036898095.1 Palaemon carinicauda | reverse complement strand
ATCGGGTTAAGGACCCAGATCTAGCCAGAGCCTCACTTCTCGCCTGAAGACAGAGCAAGCTGTTCCGAAACACGTCGCAATCCACTCCTGACTTTACCTGTTGTAATTTTCGAGTATTACTTGTACTTGTATTAATTACATTCAGCCTTAACCTGTTTTGTATCCTTCACCCTGATGAGCTTCGCCAACTTGCTTGCTGAATGTAGCAATCCTGAAAAAAAAATTGTCCGAAGGATCGAGAAATTGGACAAGAAATTTAATTCTGCCGATGCAGCCATAGTATTTAACTCCACCTGTTTGAAGGAGGGTCTCCGACCAAGATATACAGATATCCACCTGCAAGACCCGTCGGCCTTGAACGATCCCGGGACCGATTCATACAGAAGAAACCTTCTCCAACGCCAACTCCAGCAGAAGAAAGCCCTGAAGGACGAGCTCTACGCCCTTCGGGTCCGCCTTGACGATGAATGGGCCAACTTGAGGGATGGAGGAGAAGCCCAGCTCGCTACTGGCGTCCCCCTCGAGGTTGACAGCGACCCCGGGGACGAGGACGCCCCTGATGACGACGCCCCTGATGACGACACCCATGATGATCGATGCCCCAACATCGACAACCCCAACCATGAAGAGGACCTTGGAGGTGACTTGAGCTACCCCAACAACATCATCCATGCCCTACAAGTCCTTAAGGAGAAGGACTTGAAGAAGAGGAGGAGGACCATCTTGAAGAAGCTGGTCACCCTTAATGGGGGAAAGATGCGGATCCCAGAAGTCCGCCAGGAATACATTAACATCTCCAGCTACGTCCCTAGCCAGCACAGGAGCAGATTCTCAAGATGGGCCTCAACTGCCACTTCATCACCCGACCGAGACCTACCGACAAACGCCTGGAGATGGAATTACTCCTAGATTCTATCCTCAACCTCCAAGAAAGTGGTGCCCTCCAGACGACTGACGCCCTTTAGCCGCTTTTGCTCGCCGAGGCCCTTACTGATAGGGGCAGGTACAGCAGCGGCATCGTCTCTAAGGAGATGAGAACTGCTGCTAAAGAGCTCAAACGAGTTGCTGAGGTTACCGTCCGTCAGGGTGACAAGACAGCTGCCTTTGTACTCATCAACACCCACAAGTACCACGAGAAACTGGACGCCATCCTCGCCGACCTGACCAAATTCGAGCGCCTCACGAGCAACCCTATTGAAGAAATCAAGAGGGAAGCAAATCGTACCATCGAGGCCATTAATGCTGCAACTAACGCCGTACACCTACCCATGATTTCGGGTGATTATGGACCTGGTTACCTCTACGGCAATGCTAAAACCCACAAACAAGGAATCCCACTCCGACCTATCATTAGCCAATGCCCTACGCCTACATACCAGCTGGCCAAGAAACTGAACACGATTTTGACGCCATATGTTCCCGACCACCACTGTGTGGCCTCCTCTACCGAATTTCTAGACAGGATCAAGGACGTCCGCGGCAAAGGGGTCATAGCATCGATGGACGTCGAATCTTTGTTCAGTAATTTTCCTGTCGACGAAACCATCGACCTTATCGCTGATATAGTCTACAGGGACGAGACGACTCCTGAATTAAATATCCCAGAGCAAGCCCTTCGGACCCTCCTTGCCACTTGCACTAAAAGGGCCCCCTTTACTACTCATCGTGGGCACTTGTACTTACAAAAGGATGGCGTGGCGATGGGCTCGTCCTTGGGCGTACTCTTTGCTAACTTCTACATGGGAGTAGTAGACTAGAGGGTATTCTCCCAACTCAAGTGCCCCCTAGTTTACTTCCGTTATATTGACAACACTTTCATCAAAGCTACTTCCACCGAAGCCATCAAGAATCTAAGGAGGACCTTTGAGGACAACAGCGTCCTCCACTTCACTCTTGAGAACAGCGTTGACAACAGCCTCCTGTTCCTGGACGTCTTGATTTCTTCCACCAACGAGGGATTCCAGACCACTGTCTACACCAAGCCCACAAATCTCGGCATGTGTCTAAATGGCGAAAGTAAATGTCCTGCCCGCTACAGGGCCTCGACCATCAAGATCTTTGTACGCAGGGCCTTGTCTCACTACTCGACATGGACTGACACCCACAAGGAGCTGGAAAGGGTCGCACAGGTCCTCATCAACAACGGCTACAGCAACAAGCAAGTCCAGCATGAAGTGAGGACAGTTATAGACAAGTGGTATGGGTCCCCTTTGGTGGAAGGGTCCGACAGCACCAGCCAGGGGTCCGACAAAACTACAGATAGGTCCGACACCTCCACCAACGGATCTAGAGACATCAAACTTTACAACAAAAGCCTCATGCACGCCGAATATCAGCGGGATGAGAAGGCCATTAAAGACATCATCAATAACAACGTTTCACCCACTGATGAGACCACGAAAGTGAAACTCATCATCTATTAGCAGACTGGAAAAACCCGCAACTTGATCATGAGGAACAATCCAGCGCCCCCTGATAACGACCCTCTGAAGAAGACAAATGTAGTCTACTCTTACCAATGCCCAGTCCGAGGATGCCCCGGCAAATACATAGGTATGACTACCATGAAACTTTCGAAGAGGATCTCGTGTCACGTTCAGCAAGGTGCTATAAGAAATCATGCTCTACAGCGACATAACTCCCAAATTAGCCGGGCAGACATCGTCGCCAATACCAAAATTATCGGCAGCGCCACGGACAGCAGGCGCTTACGAATTTTGGAAGCTTTGTTAATCCAGAACGAGAAACCAGCGTTGAATACGACTCAAGAAATGTTCTTCCTACCATCCTGTCGACGTACGAACGCTAGGAACCAAGAACAAGACCCCCAGAATAATGACAACCCCGATCATGACACCCCTACAAATGGAGAAATCGTCTGGCCGAATGCTGATTTTGGCGGCGAACATGGCCCGGAATTTCAGCCTGCTGAGCGTAGGAATGGGCTGACTGACTTTGAGCCCGTCTCGGCGCACGCCTCAGCCAATCAGGGAGCTCGGATACCTCTCTCAGCCCAGTCCACTGAGCGAGAGAGGAGCCTGCCTGACTTTTTGGCTAGCTCGGCGCGCGTCCTGACCAATCAGGATCCAGGATTCCTTCCTTCCTCTCAGCCTGGGAGGCCGAGCCGAGCTCGTCGTACATCTGCCACCCGAACTTACAACCTTGACCAATCAAAATTCGAGGCCCCTCTCTACGAACCAGAGCCAGGATATATAAGGATCCAGATCTAGCCAGAGCCTCACTTCTCGCCTGAAGACGGAGCAAGCTGTTCCGAAACGCGTCGCAACCCACTCCTGACTTTACCTGTTGTAAATTTAGAGTATTACTTGTACTTGTATTAATTACATCCAGCCTTAACCTGATTTGTATCCTTCACCCTGATGAGCTTCGCCAACTTGCTTGCTGAATGTAGCAATCCTGAAAAAAAAATTGTCCGAAGAATCGAGAAATTAGACAAGAAATTGAATTTTGCCGATGCAGCCATAGTATTTAACTCCATCTATTATTATTATTATTATTATTATTATCATTATTATTTTTATTATTATTATTATTATTATTATTATTATTATTATTATTATTATTATTATTATTATTATTTTTAATTATTATCATTTCTATTATTATTATTATTATAAATATTATTATTATGATTATTATTATTATTATTAGAATTATTATTATTGTTATTATTATTATTATTATTATTATTATTATTATTATTATTATTATTATTATTATTATTATTATTATTATTATTATCATTTCTTGGTAGGAGACCCTACTTCAAACAGGTGGAGTTGAATACTATGGCTGCATCTGCAGTATTCAATTCCTTGTCCAATTTTTCGATTCTACGGACAATTCTCTTTTCAGGGTTGCTACATTCAGCTAGCAAGTTGGCGAAGTTCATCAGGTGGGTGAAGAATACAATTCAGGTTAAGGCTGGATGTAATTAATACAAGTACAAGTAATACTCGAAAATTACAACAGGTAAAGTCATGAGTGGATCGCGACACGTTTCGGAACTGCTTGCTCCGTCTTCAGGCGGGAAGTGAGGCTCATCATTTGTCAGTAGATATAAACGGTATAGAATAAGTTTAAAATAGATAAATAAGTAAGTAAATTTAGAATAACTTTTCAAACTATGAACTAGTTTTATCAGTAAAAAGGTTGGGTTTCTGAATACATTGAACATTTTCACTTCTTAAAAAGATACATTATATAAAATTATCAAAAAAAAAGAGATAAAAATATTTATTTAAAGATCCCAATAAATTCACTATAACAAAGATATAAACCAAAAGTTACGTACTAGTATGTACAACTCAGCCACATCAACGATATTTTTTTTTTCTTTCTTTTTTGATACATGATATCCCCTACAAATGACCAACTTCAGTTCCCGAGCGAACATCATGCCTCTGCACCCAGTGAAGACGAGACCTTATACAATCAATATCATTTTCAAAAAAAATCTACACCATACACTCCCCCAAGATAAGTTAACAATGAACAAAAAATCTTACCGTCCCGTAGAAAACTCAAACCAAGTAGAAGAATATGATTTGAAGTTTTAAAAAGTCTTTCAAAATACCTGGCATGCAGACACAAAACATGAAGTCTTAATAGTAGCTTATTGCATATATCAGCCACATCACGACTACTTTTACTTATAGGCAGCCCAACCATCTTCTTTAATGCTTTACCAAAAGCTACTTCAAACCCTTTAAAAATCTGCTTACTGAATATTTTGCCAATATTCCAAACAGATAGTCCATAATCAGGATTACAATAGGAATTAAAAAAGTATGAAAACACTTTAATAGATATATTATTAAAACTTCGAAAAAGCAAATTAAATCTAGAATAAAAAGAATTTACCCTGACTTTGACATCCAAAATATCCATTAAATAATTTCCAATGAGAAAAGCTAAATATTAATAACCCTCCATTACTTACAACTCATCATCTCCAAGAGTTACCTTCACTGGGTTTG
>NC_090748.1:50240922-50242560 GCF_036898095.1 Palaemon carinicauda | reverse complement strand
TATAAAATTTATACCGCACAATTTGATCAGGAGGAAAAATATAAGACAATATGATTTCTTGAAATTTTATTTTTCTTTAAGTATTGTTAACTTAGTTTGAATAATATTATATTTAGTATTGCTAATTGGAAAAAAAAATAGTAATATGTATGTTTGAAAAAAAAAAAAAATGTAAAAGTTCTTTTTAGTACTACGACCAAATAGGGAAATCTTTAAATTTGTCTTGAAAAAAATCTAAATTCCTCATTAACAGAGAATCTAAAAGCCTAAACGTCATGGAAATGTTATTTTATGGTGGAGGGGGGAGGGTGAAAATAAATAAATATATCCAACTACTTCTTAACGTTAAAAAATTAAAATTAAATCATATACTGTACTCTGATTTTGGTTTTAACCGACCCTGTGGTTCAGATCAGCCCTCGGACCAGTAGCAGGCTACAGAGCCAATGTTATTGAGTTTCATCGATAACTATATGAATTATCTCGTACATAGGATGACAACATTAAATGCCTGTTACATATAAAGATTTGTTGATGCAAAGAGATACATATTCCTTGATTGATATTGAAAAAAAAAATTAGGCACAATATAATTTTTTAAATTTCATGCCGACTAAAAAGGTAAAAAATTTTAGTGGGTATCATTTAAGAAAATATTTTAGCATATATATATATATATATATATATATATATATATATATATATATATATATATATATATATATATATAAATATATATATAATATATATATATATATATATATATATAATATATATATATATATATATATATATATATATATATATTATATATATATATATATAATATATATTTCTACCTCATACGTGGGATCGAGCCCTGGCCCCCTCAAATAAAAGGCCAGGTCACTTCTAACCACAACCATGCCACCACAGGCTCAAAAGAAGTCGAAACCTAACTGCTAACTGTTAGCAATTCTGGATTTACTTGTCGAGATATCAGTCTCTTACCTGTAAGATTTCCTCGACTTCCTAGCCAACAATGTGTCAGAGTTGATAGCATTTAATTCGAATTACCCTTAAGGAGTCTATATGGATGAAAATCAACACATCATCCTGCCCACATAGAAATAAATTTCTATCTCATACATGGGATTGAACCCTAACCCCTTCAAATGAAAGGCAAGGTCGCTTCCAACCATGCCATCGGAGGCTCAAAAGAAGTAGAAACCTAACTGCTAACTTCAATTCAGGATTTACCTGGCGAGACACCAGTTTCTTACCAGCGAGTTTTTCCCAGCTTTTCAGCCCGCCAGGTGACACGATTGATTGCTTTTAACTCGAATTACCCATAATACGTCAATATGGAGGAAATTAAACACAATATACTGCTCAAATAGAGATAAATTTATACCTCACAGTTGGATGAAAACCTAGACCCTACAAATGAAAGGCCAGGTCGCTTTCAAACATGCCACCAGAAGTTAAAAAGAAGTCGGAACCTAACTGCTAACTGCAATTCAGGGTTTACCTGGCGATACATCAGTCTCTTACCAACGAGTTTTCCCAAACTTTCCAGCACACCAGGTGAAACAATTGATAGCATCCAACACGGATCCCCTCTAATAAGTTGATATGGATGGAAAATCTACACAATAT
>NC_090748.1:50213422-50220922 GCF_036898095.1 Palaemon carinicauda | reverse complement strand
TAAGCTACAACCCTAGTTAGAAAAGCAAGATGCTATAAGCCCAAGAGCTCCAATAGGGAAAAATAGACCAGTGAGGAAAGGAAATAAGGAAATAATTGAATGATTGATAACAAATTAACAACAAATCGTTCTAAAAAAAAGTAACAACGTCAAAATAGATATGTCATGTATAAACTATTAACAACGTCAAAAACAGATGTCATATCTAAACAATAAAAAGACTCATGTCAGCCTGGTCAACATAAAAACATTTGCTCCGACTCTGAACTTTTGAAGTTCTACTGATTCAACTACCCGATTAGGAAGATCTTTCCACAACTTGGAAACAGATGGAATAAAATTTCTAGAATACTGTGTAGTATTGAGCCTCATGATGAAGACAGCCACGCTATTAAAATTAACTGCCTGCATAGTATTACGAACAGGATAGAATTGTCCAGGGAGATCTGAATGTAAAGGATGGTCAGAGTTATGAAAAATCTTATGCAACATGCATAATGAACTAATTGAACGACGGTGCCAAAGACTAATATCTAGACCAGGAATAAAAAATTTGATAGACCATAAGTTTCTGTCAAACAAATTAAGATGAGAATCAGAAGCTGAAGACCAGACAGGAGAACAATACTCAAAACAAGGTAGAATTTAAGAATTAAAACACTTCTTCAGAATAGATTGATCACCGAAAATCTTAAAAGACTTTCTCAACAAGCCAATTTTTGGGTGCAATTGAAGAAGACAGACCTACTGTGTTTCTCAAAAGTAAATTTGCTGTCGAGAATCACTCCTATAATCTTAAAAGAGTCATACAAATTTAAAGAAACATTATCAATAAAGAGATCCGAATGTTGAGGAGCCACCGTCCTTGACCTTCTTACAATCATACTTTGAGTTTTGTTAGGATTGAACTTCATACCCAATGATTTGCACCATGCACTAATTTTAGCTAAATTTCTATTAAGAGATTCACCAACCCTTGATGCAAAGAAAGTAGCATCATCTGCATATGTAACAAGCTTCTTTTCTAGGCCAAACCACATGACATGTGTATATAGTCTTAGTTATTATTAGATATAGAATAAATAAGGTTTTCACAGAAACACTTTCGTAAGTTCTTAAGCCATATAATAAGTGAAAATAATCAAAACAAACGTAATACACTGGCGGAGCTGTGAACAGTGGCGGGCTACGGGAAAGACTGCTTGCAATAATACCAGATAATTAAAATATGAAATGCATGCCACATGAGATAATATAAATGCTACATAGTATTCCCTAAGCTCCAATAAACGAGAATACTTGCATACATGTATTCCTAACACAACATATATGCTGAATGTGTATTAGCAATAAAGGTACATATAACAATGATACAGTAATCATATACAGTATATGGAAATGATTATAATGATAATCCATCACCTCCCCCTCCCCTTTGCGTTCAATGAGCTATATGAACGGGTATGGCGTCTCGGTGAACGCCGATACTCAGCTTGAGTGCCACTTTGCTGTTGTTGACTAGTATCAGGGACAACATCCTTCTTCTTTGGAGATTGCTGTGTCTCGTCAGGCAAATGTGAAGGAGAATGAGGTACAGGGCGTAAGAAACGGCGGTTACGCCATAATATTCTTCCTGAGGGTAACTTCACGTGGTAGTCTCGTGACCTACCGATGCCCATAATAATGCCAGTCTTATCCCATCGCTTGGAGATAGGGTCTTGGATACGGACATTATCATTGAGTTTGAGTGGTTCCAAAGGGTGTGCATGGCTGTCGTACCTTATTTTGGCTGCTTCTGTATGTGATGCTACACGAAGGTCATATTCATTTGCTTTTTCTTGCCATTCCTGCTTGAATGATGATGCATGGGCTGGGATGCATGATCGAAGGGCTTGGCCATATAATATCTGCGCTGGAGAAAGGCCAGCATAGTTAGGAGTATTCCGTATTTCCAATAATCCTTTGTCGAAATCTTCGGTGTCGATGTTCCCAGAAGGTGCTACTTTTAGGATAAAATGTTTGACCTTCTTCACGGCTGCTTCGGCATGGCCATTACTTTGGGGATAGTAAGGTGTGGATATCACATGTTGAACACCCCATCGGGTAAGAAAATTCTTGAATTCTGAGCTGGTGAACTGAGGTCCACCATCTGTCCTCAGCCTTACTGGAACACCTAAGTCTCGGAAGATGTGACTGAAGTGTCGTGTTGTTACTTCCGCTGTAGTATTGGTACCAAATTTTACAACTACAGGCCATCCAGATAGTCTGTCAACATACACCAGGAAAGATTTCCCAGCAACACTGAAGAAATCAGCCGATACTGATTCGAAGGGACGAGAGGGGTTTTCGTTGCATAATAGTGGTTCCTGCTGTTGGCTTGGCTGCATTATCTGACATGGCTCACAGGCATGGACAGTATTTGCTATGTCTGAATTAATACCAGGCCAATATACAGTCTGCTTAGCCCGACGCTTAGTCGCCTCCACTCCACAATGGCTGTCATGAAGGCGTCTTAAAATGCTGCGTCGCATAGCTAAGGGAATTACTATTCGGCTACCATACAGAACAAGGTCATCATCGGTATATAAATCCTCCCTTATTTTCCAATAGGGTAGTAGGTCATTGTGGAGATTGTAACGGTGACTGGGGAATCCGTTGGCAACGTTCTGGAGGAGTCTTGTGTACGAGGGGTCCTCACGTGCTGCGGTGCGAATCTCTTCCAAGATAAGATCTTGTGTATCTGATGTCTTCGCTTCTGAAATTGCATCCACAGTCTTGGCTACAACACTCCTGAGGGAAAGATGGGTTTCACTATTTAACATATCATCTTCAGGCGTTGGGTGGCTCACCGGGGAACGTGAAAGGGCATCAGGGATGCAATGTTCCTTGCCTTTACGCCATACTGCAGTGAAGATATAGGGTGAAATTTTCTCTTTCAGACGCTGAATACGTGTGTTTTCTATTGCATCCAATGTATATGTATTCAAGATGGGTATCAGGGGTCTATGGTCAGTCACCAATGTGAAATGGGGCAATCCAAGTAAGTAATGGCGACATTTATTCATAGCCCAAACTGAAGCTAAACATTCTAGCTCAATGGTGGCCCACCTAGTTTCTGCATCGGCCAAAAATCTTGAACCACACTGGACCATGCGGAAACGGCCTTCTCCATGGTCTTGTAGAAGTGCGTATCCTAAACCATATAAACGAGAAGCATCCGTTTGTAGTACGGTGGGGCAGGTAGGGTCGAAATGAGCCAGCACAGGTGGCTGAGAGAGAGCCTTTTTAACACTGGCAAATGCAGCATCATGATCTGCTGTCCACGTGAAGGATCTCTTAGGGCTCATTAGCGGCCGAAGCGGATCTGCTGCAGCTGCAAGATTGGGTGAAAATTCCGTTAATTGGTTAGTAAGGCCCATGAATGACCTTAAATCTGTCAGATTTGCTGGCTTTGTAAACTCTGATATAGCTCGAACTTTCTCCTTGTCAGCTGCAATTCCATTTTCAGATAACGTATACCCACAAAAAGATACAGTAGGGCTAGCAATAACAAACTTTTCTGCATTTAAAGTAATACCATGAGTCCTACAGCGAGACAAAACTTTGTTGAGCCTGCATAAGTGAGAATAATAATCCTTATCATATACAAGGATATCATCCACAACCTTGACACAATGTTGGATGCCTTGAAGAGCGATATCACCTCTCCTGCAGTAGGCATCTCCTGAAGCGCTGAATCCCATGGGTGAACGACGATAGCGATACCGACCGTAGGGCGTGATGAATGTTGTAAGAGCTTGGTCTTCCTCTGCTAGTGGGATCTGCCAGTACCCACACAATGCATCCATAGTGGAGAAATACCTTGAATTAGGATCAATACTCCTAATTGCACTAAATGGTGATGGTGAAGGATGTGCAGGCCTTAAAACCTGTGAATTTAATTTGCTTAAATCTGTGGTGACGCGAACACCACCTGTAGGTTTGGCCACGACCACTAAGGGGTGACACCATGGGGATGGCTGATCCCCAACAGGTTCAATGATCCCTTGTGCTACCATTGTCTCCAACTCGGTCTTGACGTCCTCTTGAAAAGCTAGTGGTATAAGACGTGGAGTGTAGATAGCGAAGGGTTTCACATCCTCTTTCAGGTGAATACGCATAGGTGGTCCAGTCATTGGCTTGAGTTGTGCTCCTTGATGAAACTGCTCCTTCGTCATAAGCACATCGCTATATTCCTTTAGAAAGTATTGCCTGGCTTCCTCAGGTGAGGATGTGGCTGGAGGCGGAGGAACGGACATTTTTTCACATGTATTAACTTGGCTGACTGGGACCTGACTGGTTCCTGCTGAAGTCCTGCTAAGTTTCCTCTCTTGCATTTGACGTGGGAAGTCCCAGGGAATGATCCTCAGGTGGCGGAGGGCATCATAACACAGTAATGGTGTTGGGAGAGAACTAAGAACATCAATATACCCCTTATATGAGATATCACCATAAGTCATGACGGCCTCCATTGATCCCAAGACGTTACCTTCCATGGGTGATCCATCGGCGTTGGAAAACTGCAACTCAGGGGGCGGAGACAATTCCTTGACATCAATGCCCAATGCTTGTAAGTGTTGCACTCCAAAAACAGTGGTATCTGCACCAGTATCAGGGATAACATTGATCTTCCCTGATTTACTGCCATATGTGACATGTAAATTGATAGGTGGTGAGGGACAACTTAGGGGACGTAAATTAATTGAACGTATGGCTGGAGAAGATATCTTGACAGTGTTCAATTTGGTGTCCTTTAAATCTTTCGACTCCCTTGGTCCCTTTGACTTTTTCTGTGCACAACAAACATCATAGTGGCCAAATTTATGGCAAATTCGGCACTCCTTAGCCAATGCTGGGCATGCGGCAGTATATGGGAAATGGCCAGTTTTAGCACAGTTCCTGCACTTGTGGGATACTGCCTTACATGTGTCACTATTATGCTGTTGACCACAATTCTTGCATCTGCTACTTGAAGAAGGAATTTTCTCTTGCTGATGAATTTTCTTAGGTTGCTCCGGTTTAGCAAATGCCTTCTTTAACTTCTCGTAGTTTGACACGGCACGCACTGAAGTCTGTGGAGCTTTAAGCTCTGTCGTTGTCTTCTTTGCAGCCTCAAAAGCCCTGCAAGTCAGCTTCACTTCCTCAAGTGTTGTTGTTGTAGGCATACTAATGAGCTTCTTGGTGAGTTCTTCATTCCTTATGCCAACCAAAATAGCATGTTTCATTTGGGCCTCCACACAGTTAACGCCTTTACATAAATCAACCTCCTCTGAGAGCTGTTGTAAACGAACGAAAAAATCTGTTAATGACTCGCCTTCTGCTTGCTTGCATTGAGTAAAAGCTAACCGACGAAGTGCTTCATTCTGCTGACCCTTTACATAAGTTTCGATATGAGATAAAACATCATCCAAAAGCATAGTTGAGTCTGGTGGAATACCCAAATTGTGTTCTAATAAGCGTCTCATCTCAACACTGAGACATGTCCTTAGCTGTATCAACTGCTTAGGTTGAGGTAAATTATCCAAATCTACCATAACAGCATAATCCTACTCACTGCGCCATCTTAGTTATTATTAGATATAGAATAAATAAGGTTTTCACAGAAACACTTTCGTAAGTTCTTAAGCCATATAATAAGTGAAAATAATCAAAACAAACGTAATACACTGGCGGAGCTGTGAACAGTGGCGGGCTACGGGAAAGACTGCTTGCAATAATACCAGATAATTAAAATATGAAATGCATGCCACATGAGATAATATAAATGCTACATAGTATTCCCTAAGCTCCAATAAACGAGAATACTTGCATACATGTATTCCTAACACAACATATATGCTGAATGTGTATTAGCAATAAAGGTACATATAACAATGATACAGTAATCATATACAGTATATGGAAATGATTATAATGATAATCCATCATATAGTATGAAAAGTAATGGGACAAGAACACTATCCTGTGGAACACTGGAAATCACATTCCTATACTCACTATGGTGCCCATCAACAATAACTCTTTGAGATCTATTACTTAAAAAATCAATAATAATGCTAAGAAACGACCCACCCACTCATAACTGTTTTAGTTTGATTAACACTGTCAAAGACAGCGCTAAAATCAAGGCCAATCATACGAACTTCCTGACCGCATTCAAGGGATTTTTGTACAGCATTGGGGATCTTAAGAAGGGCATCACATGCTCCAAGGCCTCTACGAAAACCAAATTGCAAACTAGTGAATAGATGATTACCTTCAGCTAACCTATTAAGAAGTTTTGCCTGAAAACGTTCAAAAATTTTAGATGATATGGGAGTTATGGAAATTTGGCGGAAATCAGTTGGACTTGAGCTACCACAAACACATTTACATAGTGGAATAACATTACCAATTCTCCAACAATTGCTAAAAAATCCTCCTCTTGCTAATTTGCGCAAAATAACAGATATCTTTGGAGCTAAGAAATCTGCTGTCTTTATAAAAAAACAAAGGAAAAATACCAATTGGGCCTACAAATATATGCCTGAAAACTTTAAATCAATCAATCATATATATATATATATATATATATATATATATATATATATATATATATATATATATATATATATATATATATATATATATATATATATATATATATATATATATATATATATATATAGAGAGAGAGAGAGAGAGAGAGAGAGAGAGAGAGAGAGAGAGAGAGAGAGAGAGAGATATATAACTTCACTATAAAAATAAAGCATTTTTATTTACAATTTTTTCTAATGCCTCTTTGATAGACGAATTTCTTAAATTTTGCATTATTTCCTAAGAGTCTCGATTTATCACAAGCAATGATGGAAGTTGTATATAGAGTAAAGTCATTAGCTGGCAACAAAATTTAGCCGTTAGCATAGATAATCCATTTCCATAAGTCCTTTTCCTTAACGGGAATGAACTTGTTTGTACATAGAGGAAGGGTGCTCGGAATGCTAATACAGTGACAACCTTACTCTCACGTACTTGAATTAAAGCGTGTCTCACACAGAACACACAGCTTAAGGCCGATTCACACAACCCGTTTTCTTTCCGATAGGCTGGCCGTACGTTAAGTGGCGTCTAGCTTTCTTACATGTATTCAAATGCAATTGTTCACACGTCCCAGCAGGCTGACGGCGGCCCTCGGTCGTCAGCTGTCAGGTTGGCTCGGCTTCCCTTCCAAGAAAAACCTCGTCCGGTTTAACGGCCATTAGCTACCCGTCCCAACCAAAGGATGAATGATGTATCGTGGGAACGAGGACCTGTATCGTACCCATTCGTTTCTTGTTTTACAGCTCCGACTTCTCCTTATAGTATAGTCATAAAAATTAGTTAGTTTGTTGTCGACACCATGTATGAGAGGTTAATTGAACCTTTTCAAGGGTAGGAGATGTTTGACATGGCAATCAAGATGTATAGAAATAGTTTGCATAA
>NC_090748.1:50195922-50205922 GCF_036898095.1 Palaemon carinicauda | reverse complement strand
ACGATAATTGAGCACCATTTGCTGGTATCCAGGAGTGGGAGGAACCACAAGGGAACGTTTCCTGAAATGAAAAAAAAAAGTGATTTTTTTTTTTTTGGCTAAAACAAATATCCTCTATTCAATATTTTTTGAGGTAGGTAAATGACATAGTAGTGGCTGAAATTTTTACAGGATATTGTATTATTATCTTGCAACAAAAAAAAAAAATCTGCACTTGGATATTATTTAGTTGTTTAAAAATGAGATTTTCTTTTTCTTCGGATTTTTATTTGGATCTTTTTCATAAATAAAATCCTTCTATTCATTGCTGAGTATGGTAATTACGCATGAAAATATCAGAAATTTTATAGAAAAGAGGAATACATAGAGTTATTCCAGCTGGTGTCAGATATGCTCACAAAATAGCCGCTAACCACACCACCTTGGAAGAAAAAATCTGCTACCTGAAATGCAGAAAGATATGTCCTTTACTTATATAATTGTTCGAGGATTTTCATTAAAAATATTATGGTAGCTAGAATGAGGTTTATGGATTATTTTGCAATTAAAAAGAATAAAAATATCTTCATACTTAATTTATCATAAAGGTACAAACTTACAAAAACTGGAGAAATTATGAGCTATTTTATAAAAACATGCGGGGTAGAAGACATTCACAAACACTTTACAACAATCCTTTTTTATACACGCCTAAACACTACTACACTTACCTTAATTAGGTATTGCTGGGTTGAGCTCGACCCGAGGGTATCTCGAAAATAGCACAAGGAAAAGAGCTGGGATGAAATGCGTCCTCACCCGACTGCTGCGCACGCTGAACTGAGGTCTCGCAGGTTGATATCAATTACAACCAATACGGATGAAAAATTATTCCCCCCCCCCCATTTTTTATGTTTTATTTTTTTTTTTCAATGATCTTCAAAAGATTTATTAGATTTGAGAATAAAGCTCTCAGAAGAATATTGGGAGTTGAATAACAGGACATCATTAGAAATGAAACGATATTAGATATCATTCGAGCTCCATATGTGTATGAGATCAGGGTGAGAGGTTGATGGTGATAGTTTGGACATGTTCTTTGCACTTCCCACTTGAGATTAGTTCACCAAACGTTTAATTAGGTTCTATAAGGCACTAGAAGAGTAGTTGGAAGCCCCAGTTCTACATGGCTGAGGACTATGAAGCGGGAAGTAGAAGATGGTGAATGGAAAATTATAAATTTAAAACCTCAAAATAGAGATGACTGATGAAATGTGACGAAGAAATGACGATGATGATTATGATGATATATTGAACATTACTCCATGGGTTTAATATAGGTGATTGTAGGTTTACCAAATAATGTTAGGAGATATTATAGGTATTGGGTACACCCAGTTTTTAATCAGGCAACTATCTATTATATAATTTTCATGATTTAAAAAAAAAGAAAAAAAATCTAGGTTTTCTCCAAAATAATCGTTAGTATAAATGCTGTTACTGTTGATATTCATAATTTTGTCATTTTTGAATTACTTAATATTTTTTTTTATTTGTATCCAAAATTGCATCACCTAATAAAGAGCCATGCATAAATTTGATACACGATTTTTTTTGTGCAAAAAGAGATTGATAATTTATCTTTCTACATGTAATTAAGGTAAAGTTTCACCCGCTTCAACCAATGATGATCTTTTGACTTTCGTCTATTTTAATTCTTTTTTTTAATAGTTAATTTGTCATTCCCCTCGATCAGACATTTCTTAACTTCTTTTATACGTTGGAGTCGACTCATTTTTAAATTTACAAGCCTTCAATGGTATTTTATAAGTTAATCTTTTGTCTCCTGGTATAATCAAATCGTCCTTTTTGTCAAGAAGAAATATGTAATATCAAGCTACAAATAAAACATCTGCTGATGAATTATCTCTATAAGAAAGACAAACAAAAAGGATTTGAATATTCAAATTAATACATCAAAGCAAATAGCATGATTGGCGAATCTCAACTTGTCAGTGGTTTCACAACAAAAAGACTTGCCGTTAAGAAAGACTTTCATTTCAGGATACAAGTTCCGTAAATTACTATCTATTTATATGAATCATAATTTCTACTCTCTTCAAAAATTTCTTCTTATATAACTTTTAAATATCACGTTTTATTTTGCATTTTTTATATAGTGTATATTGTAAAATAATAATAATAATAATAATAATAATAATAATAATAATAATAATAATAATAATAATAATAATAATAATAATAATAATAATAATAATAATAATAATAATAATAACAATAATAATAATAATAATAATAATAATAATAATAAAAATAATAATAATAACATATCCAGTTCCAACTCTAGGAGCGATAGTAATGTTATATTACAAAGCTGTATTTTACCGAGATTAAAGTATATTTGCAAATGGGCTACATTGCACTCTGATGTAAAAAAAAAAAAAATATCTAAAAAATCGAAAAACAAAAATCCCTTCTTAGATACAATGTAGTTCTTTTAATTGGCTAAAATAATTCTAATATTACACAGCAACCGAACTCTATTGATTCAATCCACTCATTTGACCTAACACTAAATAGAGAAAGTAAGAAAATCCAGACTGAGAAAGATGTTAGATAAGGATTCTCAATCTCTCCAACATCATTTAGAGCATGCATAGAAGAATTTTATTTTTAGAAACTATAACAATTATTATTATTCGGGAATTCCTTAACAGCTTAAAATTTGCAGATGACATACTTGTGTTTCGTGAATCATGTGAGAAACTGTAAAAGATGATAAAAGACTTCAATTGAAGAATCAGAAATATTGGACTAAAAATGAATATAAGTAAAAGTAATATTCAATGAAATATCAGAAAGACAATAAATAAGAGTTATTGAAGAACCTTTAGAGACTGGTATATATATATATATATATATATATATATATATATATATATATATATATATATATATACACGCACACAAACCTCATATTCAACTTGAGCGAACACATTATACCTAACTGAACAATATCCTTTGTCTTTATTTTTCCTGAGTTCCCTTCCTTCCGCCACCACCTGCAATACACTGGGCTTCACTTCCATTAGGAAAGTGTTGAATATTTGAGACTTGTTAATGAGCAGCTGTGAAATGTGAGGAAGATTTTGTAAGATTTTGTGTGACTGAACAACAGAAGAAGAAGAAGAAGAAGAAGAAGAAGAAAAAAAAAAAACAGTTACTCGAGGAGGAGGAAGAAAAGGAAGTAAGAACCTAACATCGTAAAGAAGCCGAAATTCTCCTTTATTGGTGATGATAAAAAAATAACACTTTTGATAACATTAATAATATTATGATAATATATTTAGTTAAAACACCACGAAGCCCTAATCTTTTTTCTTTTTTTTTTTTTTTCTGCCCTTAGGCTCTTAATAATCAACTAGAATGTCATTGAATCTTGAGATGTAGGAAAGTGTCAATTGCTATTCCGAGAATTGCTATTCTCTAGGAATTCAAAACACGGGACAATAAAACAACAATGCGCTCTCTCTCTCTCTCTCTCCTCTCTCTCTCCTCTCTCTCTCTCTCTCTCTCTCTCTCTCTCTCTCTCTCTCTCTACCAAGAAAATAAAATGAAATTTACATATTAATGAAAGTGTTTTAAATTCTTTACTGTTTTTATATTAGTACTTTCAGCGGTCTAGTAACCCATTAATTCGTTTCAGTGTCAGTGATTCTGGTCAATTAACCTGGTGGGAAACGAAAGATCGATAGCTTTTGGTTTTTATTAAGTATTCTGAGAGGGGGAAAAAATGCTTTTTGCAATAATACGAATACATTTTATACTAAACTAGTAACTCATGTATCAAAGTTAATCTAATTTGTTTATACTTTTTCTGCAATTTATAGACCCAATTATTGTTATTACTGCTTTCGTTAATATTCTAATCACCATATTCAACAAACTACTCCTTTGGGTTAATGAAAGTTGTGTGGAAGTATCCCAATAAACATATGTATTCTTATGAAATCTGTTTATGGTATAATTAAGAAAATTGAAAGAAGATCCTATGGAAGTGATATCGTATCCATCCCTTCAAAAGTTTTTTTTATAACATCATTCACTCACACCTATAACCACTCGCTCTATTGACTTCAGGCTAGAAGATCTATTATAGCAGGGAAATATTTTATACGATCTGCACCAGAATTTAAGATGAATAATGTACACTTATTTAGATATTAAAATAATGAAGATTGAACAATACTAGAAAGTTTCTTTACATCCGCCAAGAAGATTGCGCGATCCAGTCGGTTTATTTATTTATATGTCTGACGATTTATGCGGACAAGATTTAGTCAAAACTACGTGATGGATTTTGACAAAACTTTCACCACAGATAGATCTTAGGTCATGGACGAGACCATTAAATTTTGGATCCGGATTTGTATTTTTCGTGATTTTGAAGATAGCGTCGAAAGTCATTTACAGAATTTGACAACATTTCTGCCATTGATAGATCTTAGGTCATAGACGACCCCATTAAAATTGGGAGATGATCTGGATCCGGATCAGAATTCGAGATCCTGACTTGCGTAATTTGCTATTTAAAAAAAAAAATACGAAATTCTCGCAACAGTTAGATATTGGGTCATGGAAGACCCGGTGAAATCTAGGAGATGTTCTGGATCCGATAAGGTATTGTAGTTCAGGATTGGCATTTTTTGCTATTTTACAGACAACGTCAAAACTACTGGATGTATTTTGACCACATTTTAACCTCAGATAGATCTTTGATCAGGAATGATTCCATTGTAATTTGGAGATGATCTGAGTAATTTTTCTAATTTCCTTTCTTTTCTTTTGTTTTCCTTTTTTTTACTTATTTGCCTGTGTATTTGTGGACAGAGTTAAGCCAAACCTGCTCAACGTGTTTTACGAAATTTTACATCATATATAGTAGATCGTAAGTCATGGACGACCACATTTAAAATTTGGGAGTTGATCTTGATCCGGATCCGAATTCTAGTTCCAGATTTGCATATTTTGCCATTTTAAAAATATCATCAGTATCAATTGACGGATTTTTACCTAAATACTTGGATGATTATTTATTAGATACAGTGCTGCAATAAATGGAATAAACTAAATCCTATAAAATAGAAAAAAGACAGTAAAATAGAGGATAAAAAATAGAAGATAAAGAAAAGTAATAAGTATATCAGGGAAATTCAGACAATTGTTTTTGATCCAGGAATATTTAGAAGATCACTCTCTAAACCATCAAGGAAAAACAAATATTAAAAAACTTGAATATAAAGATAATTTATTATGAAACCAAGAAAATCAAGAAAACTTATTTTAAACCCGAAAGGTAAAGACGGTTCATGCAAAAATCAGGAATATTAGAAACTAATAATCCAGAAAGTAGGATTTGTAATTAGATGTAGACGATTATTCTTAATTACAGAAAGATTTAACTAATAATCCCTATATAAAGAATAATAAAAAAAACTTACTCTGAAGATAGGAAAATAGGATATTCGTTACTGGAACCAGGGAGAGTGAGAGGATAATGATATATTAATGTTTGGAACTAAAATATATATATATACATATATATATATATATATATATATATATATATATATATATAAAATATATATATATATATATATATATATATATATATATATATATATATATATTTATATATATATATATATATATATATATATATATATATATATATAGCTTACATGTATATATATATATATATATATATATATATATATATATGTATATATATACACACACACACACACACACACACATATATATATATATATATATATATATATATATATATATTTATATATATATGTATATATATATATATATATATATATATACATATATATATGTATATATATATATATATATATATATATATATATATACATATATATATATATATATATATATATATATATATATATATATATATATATGTATATATATATATATATATATATATATATATATATATATATATATAAGTATTTTGAGAGAAGCAATAAAAGAAGAATAATAAAAGAAATCTACTTGTAGATAAAAGTAAGATATTCTGTATATTTAATATGAATAGTGCGAAAATAGGGCTCCATATATCTCCATACATTTCAAAGGATTGTTAGAAATACGTTCAATATTTACGGGATATTTTACATAAATAAACACATGTGTAGGCCAATTTTTATTAGTATTTTACCTTATACAATTTGAAAAAAGATATATATGTATATATATTATATTTTACATTAAACCGTTAAAAAAAATAACTTTTTAGCAAAATCAGTCACCTTGCAAAGGGAACGTGAAGAGGGAGAGCTAATTAGAAGTAACTAAAAAAGAGCAATCAGGTGTATTTTCTATATAAACGGAGTATTTTTCTGCTTCAGAAAACTTCTTCACGATGAAGATAGGGTCCATAGGTATTGGAATGACTCATTGATATGTCTATTAACTTCATCGTTGTTTAGTAATCGGTAAATCTACTGTTAATACTTTCTTGCTTAACTTTATAACAGTCATTCCAGAGAGAGAGAGAGAGAGAGAGAGAGAGAGAGAGAGAGAGAGAGAGAGAGAGAGAGATCTTTGGTAAAAAATTTATGCATTAATTACTTGAATTTGAAACATCACTACATTTATTGGCAGAATGCATGTAGACAAACTGAGAGAGAAAATTAAGAAATGAATGAGGTTTAATTGTTGGAATCATGAAAATAATAACATTTGCGGAAAAAGAACTGAAACATATACGGCAGAGGAGCAAGACATTAGAATGAAAGTGGAAGTGTAAATCTAGTGAATTGTTGCAGTAGTATTTTAGATGCATAATTAAGTGTCTGAATATATTTGACTTATAGGTCAGCCATATACCTAATTTCACCCCACTATGTCATTGGTAACTGTCTTCAAATTTACTTAGTTTTCTTGCTCCAGAACTTCTGACCAATGTCCACTCGAAACCGACCGATTCGGTCTTAGAGGGTGGAAAACATATTGTATGGACACCAAAATAATTGGGTTAAGGTATTGGAAAAATATACAAAAGGCATAAAATAAGAAATGAATCGGTGCCCTTGATATTAATATTCTACCGCCAAGAACGCCACTGTTTGTAACTTTTACGAAAACAACATCTTATGCTGGGTATGACGACTCAAAACTGCCCAAACCATAAACCTATTTTTGAGTTTTTTTATGAGGCGTTTAAAAGGTTTTCAATAACTCCTTACTGTGATTAGTACTATGGAAACAGAAAAAATGTAGTTTCATAAACTGTTATTCAAATATGGGTTTTTGGCAATGATACCTTTTCCTTTGCATTTCACCCAAAACATTATTATCTTCAGAGGGTTCCAAAGAAGTGTTTCATGCCTTTTTTAAATATAAAAACCTGCTCTATCCCTGGTATCATAATGACTCCGAACCCTTCCGTGGTTATTAAGATACTCATTGGCATCACAAGTACATTAAGAGCCAAAAACCTTTAGGTTTGCTAAAATGCCATTCTTAAAAGCAGTTGGTGCAAACAAAATTACCAGATTCCTTATCGTGGATACAGAGGACAAAAGGAAAAACCTTTTCGTGGAGAATATTAAAATAATATATGAGAATATGAAAGTTTTTTTTATGGCAAAACTCTTCAAAGACTTTCCTACTTTTATCGCATTAAACCCTATTGATTTGTGTTTAGTGAATCAGAGAGAGAGAGAGAGAGAGAGAGAGAGAGAGAGAGAGAGGAGAGAGAGAGAGAGAGAGAGAGAGAGAGATAGAGAGAGAGAATTTATCAGTTTTTTTATTGTTGGATTTTATGATTACTGTTATCATACTACCTATGTTCATAACAATTACTCCATTCAAAAGCAACGGGGTGTCAAATTATATATATATATATATATAATATATATATATATATATATACATATATATATATATATATGAATATATATATATATATATATATATATATATATATATATATACATATATATATGAATATATATATATATATATATATATATATATATATATATATATATGTGTATATGTATATATATATATATATATATATATATATATATATATATATACATATATGTATATATTTATATATATATATATATATATATATGTATATATATATATATATATATATATATATATATGTATATATATATATATATATATATATATATGTATATATATATATATATATATATATACATATATATATATATATATATATATATATATATATATTTATATATATTATATATATACATATATATATATATATATATATATATATATATATATACAAATATGTATATATATATATATATATATATATATATATATATATATATATCCTCTGTCATCCAGCATTCTCATCGAATTATCCATCTCATTTAATATCTCCTTTCGCCACACTGTGGCTATCTGTATATATTTGTTTTGCTCCCTCAGAGCTACAATTTCATGTATTTATCATTTTGCTACATATTTCCATTGACATGTATTTAAAGTATTTGTACATGTGAAAAATCACACATTTGGTGGCTGTTGGTTCAAGCCAGATTGGCGCCAGCGCGCATGCTAAATTGCGGTCCCCACCTTGTATTATCTTCTCGCACCTGTTTGAATAAACAGTCAGTAGTTGTTGGTGATAGCTTGTCTCACTGTCCTTACATCTGCTGACCCTGGAATTTAAGTGGCATCAGCAGTTTTGGCTTTGCCATTAACGGACTTATTACGGCCGTGCTACCTTCTTTCTCTCCCTTACCTTAGGCGTGAGATTCGGTATTTTGGTGTTCCCACACCTCGTTGCGTTTGTAAGGTAGTAGGATGAGCTTAACCGACATCTGAACTTCCCACCTATTCGCCGACTTGTTGACCGACCACAATGGCGGATTCAACCCGCCAATCACCCCCAACAGCCTAGCCTCCACGCCCAAAGTCAAACTGCTGCCACTTTCTCAACACAACACATCTTTCTTGTTCCTGAGAGCAGACGTACTCTTCCGAGTCACTTGGATCAGGTACTCCTGCGCCAAGGCCGACATCATTCTCACCTCCATCCCAGAGGAGGTCAAAATTTCCCCATGGCTCGACGTCCAGGATGGCCAGGTTTCCTATAACGACCTGAGAACAAAACTAATTGGTATCTAATCACTCTCCGTTTCAGCAAGGACACAGAAAGTCCTGGATCTCGCCGGCAAATCCATGGGTGACACCTCTCCTGTTGAGGTCTGGGACGAATTGACCGGCTTGCAAATGCTTCCCGAGATCGACAGCAACTGCTGACTGAGCGAGATTAGCCTATCTCACGAGATTTTCCTTCGATGCCTGCCGCAGGACGTAAGGGCCCAATTGACGGACGCCGACACGCTTCCGATGAACGAACTCCTGTTGAAGGCTCAGATGCTCCATGAGGCCTCTAAAGCATCCCGCCTCGCGGCATCATCAGTATCGTCTTCGTTCTTCTCCTTCAGCAGCTCTTCATCAGACTCTTCAGCAAAGCCTCCTGACGATGACGACAAGATCAATGCTCTGGCAAGGAAGAAACCACCGCAACCGACACGTCCTAGCCCTAGGCCTAATATAGCGTGGTGTTTCTATCATCAGTAGTTCGGCAGCGACGCCAAGAAATGTAGGGCACCATGCATTTTCCATAGAAGATATCGCCAGAATAAACCACATACCACCATCGCAGCTGCAGGAAACCAAAGCAAGAATGGTTTCTATATCCTCGACACCATCTGCAACCATAGACTCCGGGTCAACACTGGCGCTATGCAGTCAACGTTCCCACCATCACAAGCCGACCTAGACCACGCTCGTCGCCGCCAACGGGTCTTCCATACATTGTTATGTGACTAGGGTCCTCGGGATATCTATCATGGGCCGTTCGTATTCCTGGCCCTTCGCCATCACTGACGTCAGTCGCCGC
>NC_090748.1:50180922-50183422 GCF_036898095.1 Palaemon carinicauda | reverse complement strand
CCCACCATCACAAGCCGACCTAGACCACGCTCGTCGCCGCCAACGGGTCTTCCATACATTGTTATGTGACTAGGGTCCTCGGGATATCTATCATGGGCCGTTCGTATTCCTGGCCCCTTCGCCATCACTGACGTCAGTCGCCGCCTCCTTGGTGCAGATTTCCTCGCTCACCACGGACTACTCGTCGACGTTGCTGGGAAATGCCTCATCGACACAGGAACCTACCGGTTCCACGCCCTAAGAGCCGACCCTACCACAATGTCCGTATCCGCTGTAATAATGCAGCCCTACGCCGACCTTCTGCACGAATTTCCTGACGTTTTCCACCCCGAGCTCCACATATCGCCGCGATCCCCCCCTCCAAGCACGGGATCTACCACCACCTCACAATGACGGGACCTCCTACATACGCCAAATTCCGCCGCCTCCCATCCCAGAAGCTGAGGGACCCCAAATGAGCCTTTGAGGATATGGAACGCATGGGTATCTGTAAGAAAGCATCGAGCCCCTGGGCATCTCCCCTACACATGGTTAAGAAGCTTGACGGGACCTGGAGACCTTGCGGTGACTGCAGGCGCCTCAACCTCATCACAACCCCCGACCACTACCCTCTGCCCAACATGCAAGACCTAACGAATTCGTTGCATGGCGTGATATACTTCACCAAGAATGACCTTCTCAAGTCTTACTTCCAGGTCCCCGTATTTCCAGAGGACATTCCGAAAACTGCCATTGTGACACCGTTCGGATCCTTACACCTTCGTATACTCAACCTTTGGTCTAACGCAATGCGAGGGCGACCTTCCAATGCCTAATGGATAGCATCCTGGCCAACCCCACCATTCTGCGTCTGCTACGTCGACGACATCCTAATATTCTTAAGGACCAAGGAGGAACACCGGAGGCACGTCCGCGCCGTCCTCAAACGCCTGCAGGAGAATGGCCTGGTCGTACGTTTCGACAAATGCACGTTTGGCGCAGAAGGAGTGGACTTTCTCGCTCATCGCGTGTCTTTGAGTTGGGTAAAAACCCATGACAACCAAGGTGGATGCCATCAGAAAATTCCCGACACCTACGACCACCCCGCCAACTTCAGGAGTTCCTGGGATTTTCAATTACTACAGGCGCTTCATCCCCAAAATCGCACAGATCATGACACCCCTCGACGATGTCCTGAAGGGAAAGGCGAAGAAACTTGAGTGGGGTTCCCCATAACAACACGCATTCACCCGGACAAAGGACGCCCTTGCAAACGGCACCACCCTCGCTTTCTTCGACGACAACGCCCCTCTATGACTGACAACTGACGCTAGCAACGTCGCCTGTGGGGCTCTGCTGGAACATCTCGTCGATTGGTTTCTCCTCAACCATTGAATTCTTCAGCAGAAAACTGAAACCCGCCAAAACAAGATACAGCACCTTTGACAGGGAGCTCCTCGCCGTCTACCTCGCCGTCCGCCACTTCAGGTATATCCTGGAGAGCACACCCTTCACCATTGCGATGGAACCATCAACCCTTAATACACGCCCTTCACAAAATCGACAGAAATATGGTCCTCCCGACAACAACGTCATTTTGCAGCAATCACCAAATTTGGGTGCACCAAAAGATAGATTCCTGGAAAGAAAAGCCCAGTTCCAGACGCCCTTTTAAGGATTGAAATCGACGCAATCCACCTGGGAATTGACTACGCCAAACTCGCATCCGAGTAGCGCACCGACATAGAGGCACAGGATCACCTGACGGGGCCCTCTTCGCTCAAGATAACTGCAATTCCCCTCGGGCCGGCAGAAGTAATTATCCTCTGCGACACAAGCTCCAGCCGCCCACGTCCCTGGATTCCGGTTTCCTGCAGAAGAAAAATGTTCGACATCATCCATGGACTTTCTCACCCCTCAGGACGCACTACTGCTTGCCTCCTAACTGAAAAGGTCATCTGGCCAGGGATCAAAAAGGACCCCCGGGGATGGGCGAAGACATGCATCAATTGCCAGACAAGCAAGACCAGGCCGTCACACCAAATCGGGGATAGGTGATTTTCCTCAAAGGAAAAGACGTTTAGGTCACATCCACATCGACGTCGTGGGACCTTTGCCGCCTTCGGGATCTGCTCGCTACCTGCTGACATCATCGATCGCTCCACGAGGTGGTTGGAAGCATCACCGATGACCGAAGCCTACAACCCAATCATGCGCCGAAGCCCTTTTGTCGAGCTGGGCGAGCATATCTGGCGTTCCTGACGACATCACGACGGACAGAGGCCCCGCTTTCCTGTCAGAGATTTGGCTCGCTCTGGCAAACCTGATGGGAACGACACTCCACAGCACCACGGCATACAACCCCCGCAGCAAACAGCATGGTCGAACGAACTCATCGCGCCCTCAAGGCGTCCATGATGGTGAGCTGCACCGACGGGGACTGGAAATCACGACTTCCTTGGGTACTTCTCGGCCTTCGCACCACCCCTCTCGCAGATGGTGAGCCATCACCCGCTGGAAA
>NC_090748.1:50179250-50180422 GCF_036898095.1 Palaemon carinicauda | reverse complement strand
ATAAATGGAGTATGTTATCTCTCTCTCTCTCTCTCTCTCTCTCTCTCTCTCTCTCTCTCTCTCTCTCTCTCTCTCTCTCTCTCTCTCTCTCTCTCTCTCTCTCATATATATATATATATATATATATATATATATATATATATATATATATATATATATATATATATATATATATATATATATATATAGTATATATATATATATATATATATATATATATATATATATATATATTTATTTATTTATTTATAATTATATATATATATATATTTATAATCGTTATGAAATTAATTATCTATCATTTGAATTTTCTTTATTCAATAAAAAAAAATCATTGATATAGTTATTGTTAATGTATTTCTAAACTCTAGAAAAGGAGGATTTAATTATGTATATATTGTAACTGAACATTAATTTGACATGGACCTGAATATAAGAAAAAAAAAATTCCCTTCTGTTTTTAGATTATAAATGAAACGAGTAATATCATTATTTAACTTACAGAAAAATTGAAATGATTTTAATTAAAATATACAGAGAATATTTACATAGCATTGATATCAATGAATTCTGGCTTTTTATATTATGTGATAACATATTGCAATAAAAACATGTATAATACACCTCTCTCTCGTCTCTCTCTCTCTCTCCTCTCTCTCCTCTCTCTCTCTCTCTCTCTCTCTCTCTCATATAATAGCTAAACCTATATAGCCTTTGAATTTATGACATGTTACCAACTTTATTCAAGATATAAAATGTATTTATCTGGTCATTTTCATTTCTAAGACCTTAACTTATATATATATATATATATATATATATATATATATATATATATATATATATATATATATATATATATATATATATATATATATATATATATATATATATATATATATATATATAAACATGATTGTGATAGCTATAGCAAGGCCCTTCCTCCTCGAAAACATTTATTTATAGATATAACTATGGACAGATACTCACGATTAATCCATATAACATTTTAACTGAAGCTATCATATGTTACCGTTTTATGAGGATAAGAAATTTCAAGTACGGAATAGTCAAGATTTCAATAAAACTATATTATTCCTGCCGGGGTCTGTTCCCTCTACGATATAATTGTGTATTAACATTACAATCTCGCGTCATTTGGAACCCTTATG
>NC_090748.1:50161750-50166750 GCF_036898095.1 Palaemon carinicauda | reverse complement strand
AGAGAGCTCAGCTAACTAGAGATGCTAAGACGATGTTCAATGTAGCGGCCAAGGAAGAAGACGATGATGAGCATGAATTTGGACATAATGATTTTGGTTCCAAAAGAATGAGGCAATACCAACATTAAGTGCAAAAGCTCATTGACATGTTCGAGATTAACAATCCATTTGATCGCAATTCCCGAGAAAACAGATTGTGTCAGAGTTTGTGGAGAACAGGTTCACTAAGAAGACAACAGGTTTTCCCGACAGTATCAAGTCAAAGAATCTTAGAACGTTTGAGAGCATGTACACTATGGAAGTCAATGTCGGAAAGGAAAAAAAATAGTGGCACTAAAGGCTGACAGAAAACTACTCACGCATATGGTGACAGCAATGCAAGCAGGCAGTGATATTGACTTTAACAAAATGATGGGCCAAGAGATTTGTGCAGTGCCACATTTTTTGGCAATGCCTGATGGCAGATCTTGGCAAGATTCTGCAGCAAGGCTTAACACACAATGTTACACCTAAACCATTACAAATTGCACTGTCATTGATGGAATGGCCATGATCCAGACACTACGAAATACGACGAACGCTAAAACTATTGGGGAATGGGCCGATGCTGTTGCTGAATATGTCAGTCACGTGTTTTCCAACAGGTTTTCTAGGGTTGACCTTAATTTTGACCAGTACAGGAAGAAAACAATCAAGTCAATAGCTTGAAGTCATAGAGTACGAGCCAAGAAAGCAATCAGATGATATATGCAAACAAGAAGTCAGTCAATGGGGCAGTGGGATAGATTTATCTCTAGAGGAAAACAAAGCAAGCTTCGCTAATTTTTTATGCCTAGAGTTAGCAAACAAGTTCCACAATGAAGAAGGAGTGGAGCTGGTATTGAACGGAGGATTCACGGACCCTGCAAATGTGTGGACATCGTTAGGGAGAGTTGTCTCAAAATTGTTATCTGCTGAGCATGAAGAGGCAGACACTAGGACTCTTCTCCATGTGAAGGATGCAAGTGAACAGGGATACCCACAAACTTTTGTTATGAGCCGAGACAGTAATGTTCTTGTTCTCCCTCTTGCTTTTCAGCCACAGCTCAGCCACTTTCTCTGTATGAAAGCTCGAACACCTAAAAAGCAACATTTTTTTTTTTTTCATTCCATCAACATCACAGATTCGCAGAGAGCATCACTTCTCGCATTTCATGCTGTAACAGGTTCGAATAGTACAAGCCAGTTTGCTGGAATTGGGAAGCGCTCTGCATGGGCTATCTTCCAACAAAACTCACAGCTTCTGCAGAATCTTGGCAAGAAAGACTTTCCAGATGAGAATGTGATTGCTGATACAGGACCCTTTGTCTGCAAGCTGTATGTTCCCAATAGCCAAGAAACTCCATCCAGAAAGTCATGTTTGATCTATTTCTTAGCTTGACCAAATCAATTAAGAATCTGCCTCCAACCCGTGATGCTTTGATTCTTCACATCAGCCACGCACATTATCAGTCCCTTGTGGGGACAAGAGCCTTGGTAGCTGAACTGCATCTTCCTGCAAATGAGGGAAGTGGGTGGGAACTGAGGGTAAAAGAAGGTAGTGAGATGCTTTAGCCACAGCTTATGACTAGGAAGCCAATCACTGTATTCTGTTTGGAGCTCAAAACATGCAAACGTTGAGCAGTTTGTGCAACTCGACGTTGCAAATATACACATAATGGACTCTGATGCACACAAGCATGTGAATGTAAAAGCCTTTGTAGAAATCCATATACTGTTTAAGTTCAATAGGCATTTGTGAAATGTGTGTATGTTCCTTTAATGTTTCCTTCAATACACGCAGTGATTGTTGTGCTAAGTCTATTTTTCTGATAATTTACCCTTATTTAATTTTTACCCAAATTTCTTCATATTCCTCAAAAACTGGCTATAATACGTTTTTTTATGGTTGTAAAACTGAAATAAATTACATGAACATGTTTCTCGAGATGAAATATGGTGCAATTGTCACATACATCACAAATTTCTGTCCATTATAACATACAGTATGAATAAAACAAATTCTGACGGCATCCATCTTGGAAACTGTCATGGAGGCTGTACCACTAAATTTACAATGTCCTACAAGATGAACTAGACTTCACCATGCCTTGACACTTAAAAAACACAGGTTGCACTCTTCTAACATGAAATTTTTTTAAGCTAAATACAGAGTTCAGGTACTTGACTATTTGCGTCTATAAGCATAGGAGGAGATGGTGATGATGATAAGTTCTGAGGTTGATTTATATATAAATATATATATATATATATATATATATATATATATATATATATATATATATATATATATATATATATATATATATATATATATATATTTAAATATATATATATATATATATATATATATATATATATATATATATATATATATATATATATATGTATATATATATATATATATATATATATATATATATATATATATATATATATATATATATATATATATATATATATATATGTATATATATATATATATATATATATATATATATATATATATATATATATATACATATATATATATATATATATATATATATATATATATATATATAAATCAACATTAGAACATATCTCTTGCTTGAGGGTGGGCTTGGGCACACTATTCTATCCTATTAATTTTTGTTCCTTTTCTTTTTTTCAAATGGTGTGTTGGACTTGGGCACGCTTAATAGAAGGGCCATGAATGCCTGGTGGTTTTTCAAGAGGTTGTCTTTTCCTTTCCTGGTTCTTTTTCTTCTCAAAACCATCCTTATTGTCCTCCCTTCAGTTAAAGTGGCTCTCCTGGAGGGTATTTAGCCTTGCATGGTGTATCGGCTCCTCCATGTTGACCAGTTTTTCCGACATTTTACTATAGTCTATGGTTTTCATCCATCACTTTATTTATAATTTTGTTCATGTTGATTTTGTTATAATTCTTATTAATCTAGTTTTTAAGTATGCTGTCTCATTCTTATTTCTATTAATTTTCATGCTGTCAGGACACATTGATCGAAATCCGGGACCAGTACGTCCTAGATTTCCTCAATGGCATCTTCTGTATTGCAATATTCGTGGTCTTCATGTAAATATCCAAGACCTTACAGTTGCGTCCAGAGAGTTCTTTTTTGTGTTCAGAAACTTTGGTTTCTAATATGAGTCACTCATCTGCGCTCCTTATAACTGGTTTTAAGAGGCCAATAATGTTGAAATATGATGCCATCCCTAGGGTCAGGGGAACGGCAGTGTATATTAGGACCAAGTACTCTGCTTTTCATAAGTCCTGCTATCAATGTGGATGTCATGAGATTCAGGTAATAAAAGTTTGTGGCAGGCATAACAACTTTTATTGTTGTTCAATCTACTGGAATCCAGACATGGATTATTCTATCTTCGATTGTCTTCTTACATTTATGGGTAATATACAAGATGATACACAGGCTTCTTTTGTCATTGTTGGTGATTTTAATGCTCACTATAGGGAGTGGTTAAGTTCTATCTCTCCTACCGATCGTCATGCCTTAAGGCGCTTCAGACTTTACCTCTGAATCAGGCTGAGAGCAAATCATAAATGAAGCTACTCACAGGTCTGGTAATTGCTTGGACCTCGTATACACTGACTCCCCAAGCGTTATATCTAGTAAGGTCGGTTCTCTAGTCGGGACTTCTGATCATGCCTTGATTTCATTAGTAGTGAAGACTGAACAGCCTGTCCCTGACTTATATCATACTCTTGTAAAATTTATATATAATCCAAAGCAGACTGGAATGGGATTTTGCATGATCGTTTTTGCTTGAATTCGTCACAATTATATAGTAGTGTAGATCCTGTCATACCTTTGAATGAGAATCTAGTCAACATAATTGATAGGCGTATCCCTTCTCGTGTTCTAAGGAACCAAGTGAAGGACAAACCATGGTTCAATGATGATTGTAGACGTACTTATTTCTAGAAGCAGGAGGCCTATCCTCTTTGGAAGGGTAACAGATCAGATTTGACCTGGAATAACTATTCTCAGCTTCGAGCTTTTGCTCAGATTTATTCCTCATCTGAAAAGGAGTAAAATTTAACCATAAAAGAAACCCTTTCTGGTACAACTCAGGAACATAAATGGTTGTCTTCCATCAAATTTGCACTCTTTGGTGCAGATGCAATAGTTCCTCCATTACTTAAATCAGATGGCTCAGTCACTCACTCTCCAAAGGATAAGGCAACCCTTTTGGCTGATGTTTTTGACAGTAAACAGAGTAATGAAAAACTTGAATTTCCTAATTCCTGTTTTCCTGAGGCTAAACTACCGAGTTTTTATAGCTGTTCGATCTCGTGAGATTAAAGCTCTGTTGATAGACTTTGATGCTTAGGGAGGTGTAGACCCAAATCGTATTTTTCCTTTGTTTTTTATAGACAGCAGAGTTCGTAACTCTAAAGTTTTCTGTTTTTTTCCGCAAGTTAGCTAGGGGAGGAGCTTTTAGCACTTGTTGGAGAATTGGTAATGTTACTCCTCTATGTAAATTTGTTTGTGGTAGCTCAAGTCGCACTGATTACCGCCAAATTTCCATAACTCCCATATTATTTAAAGTTTTTGAACGTCTTCTGGCAAAACGTTTTAATAGGTTTGCTGAAGTTAATCATCTATTCCCTAGTTTGCAATTTGTTTTTCGTAAAGGCCTTGGAGCATGTGATGCCCTTCTTACAATCTCCAATGCTGTACAGAAATCCCTTGATTGTGGTCAGGAATTTCGTATGATTGGCCTTGTTAATCATGAGGCCCTTGTTTTCCAACTCAAACAGTTGGGTGTGGGTTGGTCGTTTCCTAGCATTATTATTGATTTTTCAAGTAATAGATCTCAAAGAGTTGTTGTTGATGGGCACCACAGTAAGTATAGGAATGTGATATCAGGTGTTCCACAGGGTAGTGTTCCTGGACCATTACTTTTCATACTATATACACATGACATGTGGTTTGGCCTAG
>NC_090748.1:50134250-50144250 GCF_036898095.1 Palaemon carinicauda | reverse complement strand
ATATGGATAATACTATCCATATCTATAATGTCCAAATTTTCAAAATGGCCGCCAATTTCTAAACATTTTGTCATATTTCATTTTCTAATTGTAATAAACTCCCAATGTTAGAGTTAATTCCTAGTTTTTCATCGTGTATAAGTTGATTCTGGCATTAAGATTGACCTTGGTGTATACATTCTCAAAAAAAAATATTCTTCAAATTTTTTTTATAAAATATACAAAATAATCAGGTTGTTCCAGGCTGGAGTGGCTTCAATCAGAAAGTGTGCACAGCTAATCCACCAGTGACAATAGTTGGGCCAATGCCAATCCTGAATGCCTCAGTCCATGACTTTGACAAATTATGGACTGTCATGCAGAACTGTCAAGCCACGACAAAGAAGATTGGCGAGAAGTACACCATAATAGCCTTTGATGAGCAGCTGTATTGAAAACAAAAATGTTCCAACGGGACAAGGACAGCTGTTAGGATATGGTAATCATGCTTGCGGGTTTCCATACACAAATGAACTTCTCTAAAGTTTTAGGGCAGTACATGGATTTTTAAGGCCTGGAAAACATCTGGATTGAAAGTGGAATCCTTTGTGAAAAAGCAAGTGAACAAGTTATGAAAGGGAAAGGATAGAACCACATCATTCGCATTCACAAGCTGATATTAGAAGCGCTTTGGTCAGGCCTGTGGGCAAGCGTTAGAGGTTGACAGAAGAAAATGACAAGTTCATCCAAAACAACTTAAATGTTGCAACTGGGGAGTTTCAGATGCCTTTGACAACAAAGATGACAGAGAATTCAATTGAAGATCTTTTGTCAGAAGCTGAAGAGGTGCAGGTTCTGTTTAGCGAGTTTGATGATTCTTGTTCAGAGAATGCCACTTTTTTGTTATTGGAGAACCTACATGAAGTTGATCTCCATCCACCTGAGGTTCACTCGCTCTCTTCGTGAGGGAGACTGGGGCCTGTTCCTTACATCATTTTCTGAAATGCTGCCCTGGTTTGGAGCTTTTGATCATTTCCATTACTCACGCTGGGGTGCTGTCTGCCTTGCTGATATGCATATACTACCCAAAATTACTCCAGAGGTGAACAGAGGCTTTATTGCAGGAGACTTTGTAACAAAAGAAATAAAGCATACGTTCAACGAAATACCTGACGACCAGGTAGCTGGGGGGCTGTTGGTGATTACAAAAACAGACACCGCCCATGACAGATGGGGCCTAACTTTCAATGAGAGAGCTCAGCTAACCAGAGATGCTAAGACGATGTTCAATGTAGCGGCCAAGGAAGAAGACGATGATGAGCATGAATTTGGACATAATGATTTTGGTTCCAAAAGAATGAGGCAATACCAAGATAATGTGCAAAAGCTCATTAACATGTTCGAGATTAACAATCCATTTGATCGCAATTCCCGAGATAGCAGATTGTGTCAGAGTTTGTGGAGCAAAGGTTCACTAAGAAGACAACAGGTTTTCCCGATAGTATCAAGTCAAAGAATCTTAGAGCGTTTGAGAGCATTTACACTGTTGAAGTCAATGTCGGAAAGGAAAAAAACAGTTGCACTAAAGGCTGACAGAAAACTACTCACGCGTGTGGTGACAGCTATGCAAGCAGGCAGCGATATTGACTTTAACAAAATGATGGACAAAGAGATTTGTGCAGTGCCACATTTTTTGGCAATGCCTGATGGAAGACCTTGGCAAGATTCTGCAGCAAGGCTTACCACACAATGTTACACCTGAACCATTAAAAACATGCACTGTCATTGGTGGAATGGCCATGATCCAGACACTACGAAATAGGATGAACGCTAAAACTCTCGGGAAATGGGCCGATGCTGTTGCTGAATATGCCAGTCACGTGTTTTCCAACAGTTGTTCTAGGGTTGACCTTGATTTTGACCAGTAAAGGACGAAAACAATCAAGTCAACAGCTTGAAGTCAAAGAGTACGAGCCAAGAAAGCAATCAGATGATATATGCAGACAAGAAGTCAGTCCATGGGGCAGTGGGATAGATTTATCTCTTTAGAAAAAAAACAAAGCAGGCTTCGCTAATTTTCTATGCCTAGAGTTAGCAAACGAGTTCCACAATCAAGAAGGAGTGGAGCTGGTATTGAACGGAGGATTCACGGACCCTACAAATGTGTGGACGTCGTCAGGGAGAGTTGTCTCAAAATTGTCATATGCTGAGCATGAAGAGGCAGACACTAGGACTCTTCTCCATTTGAAGGATGAAAGTGAACAGGGATACCCACAAACTATTGTTATGAACCGAGACACTAATGTTCTTGTTCTCCCTCTTGCTTTTCACCCACAGCTCACCCACTTTTTCTGTATGAAAGCTGGAACACCTAAAAAGCAACATTTGTTTTTTTTTCATTCCATCAACATCACAGATTTGCAGAGAGCATCACTTCTCGCATTTCATGCTGTAACAGGTTCGGATAGTGCAAGCCAGTTTGCTGGAATTGGGAAGCGCTCTGCATGGGCTATCTTCCAACAAAACTCACAGCTTCTGCAGAATCTTGGCAAGGAAGACTTTCCAGATGAGAATGTGATAGCTGATACAAAACCCTTTGTCTGAAGGCTGTATGTGTCATCTATTTCTTGGCTTGACCAAATCAATTGAGAATCGGCCTCCAATCCGTGATGCTTTGATTCTTCACATCAGCCACGCACATTATCAGTCCATAGTGGGAAGAGCCTTGGTAGCTGAACTGTATCTTCCTGCAAATGAGGAAATTGGTGGGAACTGGGGGTAAAATAAGGTAGTGAAATGCTTCAGCCACAACTGATGACTGGGAAGCCAGTCACTGCATTCTGTTTGGAGCTCAAAACATGCAAATGTTGAGCAGTTTGTGCAACTTTACGTTGCAAATGTACACATAATGGACTTGGATGCACACAAGTATGTGAATGTAAAAGCCTTTGCAGGAATCCATTTACAGTACTGTTCAAGTTCAATAGGCATTTATAAAATGTTTATATGTTCCTATAATGTTTCCTTCAATACACGTAGTAATTGTTCTGCTAAGTCTATTTTTTCTGAACATTTACCCTCATTTACCTTTTACCCAATTTTCTTAATTTTCCTCATAAAACCGACTATAATACGAATTTTTGTGCTGTAAAACTAAAATGAAGTACATAAACACGTTTCTCGAGGTAAAATATGATGTAATTGTCATAAACATAAAAAATTTCTGTCCATTTCATCCTACAGTATGAATAAAACCAATTCTGACGGCGGCCATCTTGGAAACGGTCATGGCGGCTGTACCATTAAATTTACAATATCCAACAAGATGAACTAGACATCCCCATGCCCTGACACTTAAAAAACACCTGTTGCACTATTCTAACATGAAAATTTTTAAGCTAAATACAGTGTTCGGCTACTTGACTATTTGCGTCTATAAGCATAGGGGGAGACGGTGATGATGATAAGATCTAAGGTTGAATTATATATATATATATATATATATATATATATATATATATATATATATATATATATATATATATATATATATATATATATATATATATATATATATATATATATATATATATATATATATATATATATTTATATATCAACCTTAGAACATATCTCTTGCTTGTGGGCTCACTCGGGCACACTATGCTATCCTATTACTTTTTTTTCTTCCTCTTTTTTTAAAATGGTGTGTTGGGCAGGCTTAATAGAAGGGCCATGGATGTCTGGTGGTTTGTCAAGAGGCTGTCTTATCCTTTTCTGATTCTTTTTCTTCTCAAAACCATCCTTACTGTTCTCCCTCCAGTTGAAGTGGCTATCCTGGAGGGTATTTAGCCTTGCATGGTGTATTGGCTCCCCCATGTTGACCAGTTTTTCTGACATTTAACTATAGTCTATGGGTTTCGTAAATAACTTTATTTCTAATTCTGTACAAATTGATTTTGTTATAATTCTTGTTAATCTAGTTTTTAAGTATGATGTCTCTTCTTCATTTTTATTAATTCTTATGCTGTCTGGAGACATTAATCGAAATCCGGGACCAGTACATCCTAGATTTCGTCAATGTCGTCTTCTCTATTGCAATATTCGTGGTCTCCATGTAATTATCCAAAACCTTACAGTTGTGTCCAAAGAGTTTGAAATTATTTTGTGTTCAGAAACTTTGGTTTCTAATATGAGGCACTCATCTGAGCTCCTTAAAACTGGTTTTAAGAAGCCAATAACGTTGAAACGTTATGCCATCCCTAGGGCCAGGAGAATGGCAGTGTATATCAGGACCGAGTACCCTGCTTCTCATAAGTCCGGCTATCAATGTGGATGTCATGAGATGCATGTAATAAAAGTTTGTGGCAGGCATAACAACCTTTATTTTTTGTTCAATCTACCGGAATCCAGACAATGATGATTCTATCTTCGATTGTCTTCTTACATTTATGGCAAAGATACAATAAGATGATAGAAAGGCTTCTTTTCTCTCGGTTGGTGATTATAATGCTCACTATAGGGAGTGGTTAAGTTTTATATCTGCTACCGATCGTCATGGCTTAAGAGCTTTGGCCTTTGCCTCTGAATCAGGCTGTGAGCAAATCATAAATGAAGCTACTCACAGCTTTGGTAATTGCTTGGACCAGGCGTTATAACTAGTAAGGCTGGTTCTCCAGTCGGGACATCTGATCATGCCTTGATTTCATTAGTAGTGAAGACTGAGCAGCCTGTCCCTGATTTAATCATACTCTTGTTAAATTTATATGAAATCCCAAGCAGACTAGAATGGGATTTTGCATGATCTTTTTTGCTTGAATTGGTAACAATTATATAGTTGTGTAGATCCAGTTGTCCCTTTGAATGAAAAGCTAGTCAATATAATCGATAGGCGTACCCATTCTCTTGTGCTATGGTACCGAGTGAGGGACAACCCGTGGTTCAATGATGATTTTAGACGTGCTTATTTTGAGAAGCAGGAGGCCTATCATCTTTGGAAGGGTAACAGATCAGATTTGACTTGGAACAACTATACTCAGCTATAAGCTTTTGCTCAGAGAGTTTATGCCTCAACTGAAAAGGAGTACACTTTAACCATAAAAGAAACCGTTTTTGGTACAACTCAGGAACATAAATGGTGGTCTACCCTTAAATCTTCACTCTTTGGTGTAGATGCAACAGTTCCTCCTTTACTTAAACCAGAGGGCTCAGTCACTCACTGTCCAAAGACAAAGGCAACCCTTTTGGCTGATGTTTTTGACAATAAGCAGAGTAATGAAAATCTTCCTCATTCCTGTTTTCCTGAGGAGAAACTAACTAGTTTAGCTTTACGATCTCTTGATATTAAAGCTCTGTTGATAGATCTTGATGCTTATGGAGGTGTAGACCCATATGGTATTTTTCCTTTGTTTTTTTTGTAAAGAGAGCAGATTTCTTAGCTCCAAAGTTTTCTGTTATTTTGCACAAGTTAGCAAGAAGAGAAACTTTCAGCACTTGTTGGAGAATTGGTAATGTTACTCCTCTATGTAAATGTGTTTGCGGTAGCTAAATTCCAACTGATTACCGCCAAATTTCCATAAATCCTATATTATCTAAAGTTTTTGAACGTCTTCTGGCAAAACGTCTTAATAGGTTTGCTAAAGTTAATCATCTATTCCCTAGTTTGCAATTTGGTTTTCGTAAAGGCGTTGGAGCATGTTATGCCCTTCTTACAATCTCCAATCCAGTACAGAAATCCCTTGATTGTGGTCAGGAAGTTCGTATGATTGGCCTTGATTTTAGTGCTGCTTTTGACCGTGTTAATCATGAGACCCTTGTTTTCCAAGTCAAACAGTTGGGAGTCGGTTGGTCGTTTCTTAGCATTATTATTGATTTTATAATTAATAAATCTCAAAGAGTTGTTGTTGATGGGCCCCATATTGAGTATAGGAATGTGATATCCTGTATTCAACAGGGTAGTTTTCTTGGCCAATTACTTTTCATACTATATACACATACCATGTGGTTGGTCCTAGAAAAATAGCTTGTTGCATATGCAGATGATGCTACTCTCTTTGCATCAATTCCATCCCCTAGGTGTAGATCTGGGGTTGGTGAATTCCTTAAGAGAGATTTATCTCAAATTAGTGCATGGTGCAAATTATGTTGTATGAAGTTGAATCCTAACAAAACTCATAGTATGATTGTAAGTAGGTCAAGGACGGTGGCTCCTCAACATCCGGATCTCAGTATTGATAATGTTTCTTTAAACTTTTAGGTTTTAGGTTTGATTTTCGACAGCAAATTTACTTTTGAGGAAAACATTAGCTCTGTGTCTTCTTCAATTGCACAAAAAAAAATGGCTTAATGAGAAAGTCTTACAAGATTTTCGGTGATCAATCTATTCTGAAGAAGGGTTTTCATTCTTTCATTCTACCTTATTTTGAGGATTGTTCTCCTGTCTGGTCTTCAGCTGCTGATTCTCATCTTAATTTGTTGGGCAGAAACTTACGGTTTATTAAATTTCTTATTATTGATCTCCATATTAATCTTTGGCACAGTCGTTCAATTAGTTCATTATGCATGTTGCATAAGATTTTTCATAACCCTGACCATCCTTTACATTCATATCTCCCTGGACAATTCTAACCTGTTCGTAATACTAGGCAGGCAGTTAATTCAAATAGCCAGGCCTTCTCCATCATGACCCTCAATACTACAAAGTATTCTAGAAGTTTTATTCCAGCTGTTACTAAATTGTGGAAAGATCTTCCTAATCTGGTAGTTGAATTAGTAGAACTTCATAAGTTCAAAGTTGGAGCAAATGTTTTCATTTTGACCAGGCTGACATGAGTCTTTTTATAGTTTATCTATGACATATCTGTTCTTGACGTTGATAATAGTTTATATATGACATATCTGTTTTTGACTTTGTTAATAGCTTATATGTGACATCTGTTTTGATGTTATTACTGTTTTTAGAATGATTTCTTTTTAATTTACTCGTATCATTTATTTATTTATTTATTTCCTTTCCTCACTGAGCTATTTTTCCCTTTTGAAGCCCTTGGGCTTATAGCATCTTGCTTTTTCAACTAGGGTTGTAGCTTGGGTAGTAATAATAATAATAATAATAATAATATTAATACATACATACATACATACATATGCCATGGCACTTTCCCCTATTTGGGGGGGGGGTAGCCGACATCAACAAAGAAACAAAAACAAAAACAAAAAGGGGACCTCTACTCTCTACGTTCCTCCCAGCCTAACAAGGGACTCAACCGAGTTCAGCTGGTACTGCTAGGGTGTCACAGCCCACCCTACCACATTATACACCACAGATGAAGCTTCATAATGCTTAATCCCCTACTGCTGCTACCTCCGCGGTCATCTAAGGCATCGGAGGCAGCAGCAGGGCCTACCGGAACTGCGTCACAATCGCTCGCCATTCATTCCTATTTCTAGCACGCTCTCTGGCCTCGCTCACATCTATCCTCCTATCACCCAGAGCTTCCTTCACTCCATCCATCCACCCAAACCTTGGCCTTCCTCTAGTACTTCTCCCATCAACTCTTGCATTCATCACCTTCTTTAGCAGACATCCATTTTCCATTCTCTCAACATGGCCAAACCACCTCAACACATTCATATCCACTCAAGCTGCTAACTCATTTCTTACACCCGTTCTCACTCTCACCACATCGTTCCTAACCCTATCTACTCGAGATACACCAGCCATACTCCTTAGGCACTTCATCTCAAACACATTCAATTTCTGTCTCTCCATCACTTTCATTCCCCACAACTCCGATCCATACATCACAGTTTGTACAATCACTTTCTCATATAGAACTCTCTTTACGTTCATGCCCAACCCTCTATTTTTTACTACTCCCTTAACTGCCCCCAACACTTTGCAACCTTCATTCACTCTCTGACGTACATCTGCTTCCACTCCACCATTTGCTGCAACAACAGACCCCAAGTACTTAAACTGATCCAACTCCTCAAGTAACTCTCCATTCAACATGACATTCAACCTTGCACCACCTTCCCTTCTCGTACATCTCATAACCTTACTCTTACCCACATAAACTCTCAACTTCCTTCTCTCACACACTCTTCCAAATTCTGTCACTAATCGTCCAAGCTTCTTTTCTGTGTCTGCAACCAGTGCAGTATCATCCGCAAACAACAACTGATTTACCTCCCATTCATGGTCATTCTCGTCTACCAGTTTTAATCCTCGTCCAAGCACTCGAGCATTCACCTCTCTCACCACTCCATCAACATACAAGTTAAACAACCACAGCGACATCACACATCCCTATCTCAGCCCCACTCTCACCGGAAACCAATCACTCACTTCATTTCCTATCTTAACACTTGCTTTACTACCTTTGTAGAAACTTTTCACTGCTTGCAACAACCTTCCACCAACTCCATATAACCTCATCACATTCCACATTGCTTCCCTATCAACTCTATCATACGCTTTCTCCAGATCCATAAACGCAACATACACCTTCTTACCTTTTGCTAAATATTTCTCGCATATCTGCCTAACTATAAAAATCTGATTCATACAACCCCTACCTTTTCTAAAACCACCCTGTATTTCTAAGACTGCATTCTCTGTTTTATCCTTGATACTATTAATCAATACTCTACCATACACTTTTCCAACTACGCTTAACAAACTAATACCTCTTGAATTACAACACTCATGCACATCTCCCTTACCCTTATATAGTGGTACAATATATGCACAAACCCAATCTACTGGTACCATTGATAACACAAAACACATATTAAACAATCTCACCAACCATTCAAGTACATTCAAACCCCCCTCCTTCAACATCTCAGCTCTCACACCATCCATACCAGATGCTTTTCCTACTCTCGTTTCATCTAGTGCTCTCCTCACTTCATCTATTGTAATCTCTCTCTCATTCTCATCTCCCATCACTGGCACCTCAACACCTGCAGCAGCAAATATATCTGCCTCCCTATTATCCTCAACATTCAGTAAACTTTCAAAATATTCTGCCCATCTTTTCCTTGCCTCCTCTCCTTTTAACAACCTTCCATTTCCATCTTTCACTGTCTCTTCCATTCTTGAGCCAGCCTTCCTTACTCTCTTCACTTCTTTCCAAAACTTCTTATTCTCTTCATATGAATGACCTAATCCCTGACCCCACCTCAGGTCAGCTGCCCTCTTTGCCTCACGTACCTTGCGCTTTACTTCCACATTTTTCTCATTATATTTCCCATACTTCTCTATACTATTACTCTGCAGCCATTCTTCAAAAGCCCTCTTTTTCTCTTCCACTTTTACCTTCACTCCTTCATTCCACCATTCACTGCCCTTCCTCATGCTGCCTCCAACAACCTTCTTTCCACACACATCACTTGCAATCACAACAAAATTTTCTTTTACTAACTTCCACTCCTCTAAATTTCCAGTTTCTCTCACTTTCACTTCGTCATATATCATTTTCAACCTTTCCTGATATTTACTTTTTACCCCCGGTTTTATTAGCTATTCAACCCTCACTACCTCCCTTTTACATCCACCTACTCTATTACCCCCTTCTTTTGCTACAACTAATTTTGCTTCCACCAAAAAATGATCAGACATACCGTTAGCCATACCCCTAAACATGTGCACGTCTTTCAATCTTCCAAACATTCTTTTAGTTATCAACACATAATCCATTAATGCCCTTTCTACTACTCTTCCATTTTCCACTCTTACCCATGTATACTAATTTTTATCTTTCTTTTTGAAAAAGCTATTACTTATCACCATCTTTTGATCAACACACATATCTACCAGTCTCTCACCACTCTCATTTTCACCTGGTACGCCATACTTCCCAATGACACCTACCTCTCCAGCGCCTACTCTAGCAATTAAGTCACCCATGACAGCCACATAATTCCTTCCACCCAATCCTTCTACACACCTAGTTAATTCATTCCAGAATTCATTCCGCTCTTCTTCACTTTTCTCACTACCTGGCCCATATGC
>NC_090748.1:50106750-50129250 GCF_036898095.1 Palaemon carinicauda | reverse complement strand
ACAATTAAAGAAATTTAAGAATGAGGCAACTTTCCTCGGATCGTGACCTGCGGGTGTACTGTCAGGATCCGCTCTGTGAATAAAATATGTGATTTTTGCTCTGAGTTGATTCAGAGATAAATTTGAGCCTGATGTTTCTCCCCTGAATAGTTGACCACCCTTGAAGTCTGAAGTTCTATGAAGATAGACCTTTAGGCATTCTACTGGACATAGAGATGCATCTTCTTTCAGAGGGCAGATTCTCCAGGGACCCCACCTGTTGGTGGGTAACTCATTCTTGGCGAGAAACGTATAATCCGGAAACAGGTTCAGTTTGCCCCCCATCCAGGAACTGAACACGACCTGCCTCTCTCGAGAGGGCTACAATCTCACTAACCCTGGCCCCGGACGCGAGTGCAAATAGGAAATAACTTTTTGTGTCAAATCCTTTAACGCACATTCTTCATTGCACAACAGAGAAGCGAAATGAAGAACTTTGTCTAAAGACCATGAAATGGCCTTTGGAGGTGCTGAAGGTCTGAGCCTAGCGCAGGCTTTCGGAACTTTATTAAAGAACTCGTTACCTAGGTCAACCTGGAAGGCATATAGAATGGGTCTTGTCAAAGCAGACTTACACGCTGAAATCGTGTTAGCTGCCAATCCTTGACCATTGAGGTGGATGAAGAAAGATAAGCAGAAGTCTGTCGAGATCTCCTGCGGATTCTTCGCCATGACAAAGGCCACCCATTTTCTCCAAGATGACTCATATTGCCTTCTAGTAGATTTGCACTTATATTCCTCTAGGAAGTCTATGCTGGCTTTTGAAATCCCTAAACGCTTTCTCACCGCTAGGGAGAGAAAATCATGAGCTGCAGGGTCCGGGTTTTCTGTAATGAAGCGCAGACAGTCGACTTCTGGACTCGCTGGGTCAGAACCTGGATCTGGTAGCGGTACAAACTTCAGCTGTAGTTCCAATGCAAGGGGGAACCACACGCTGTTCGGCCACTTGTGGGCTACTATTGCCGCTACCCCCTTGAAGGATCTCAGTTTGTTGAGGACCCTCAACAGAAGGTTGTGAGGGGGGGAACAGATAAATCCTGGACCCTCTGTTCCAGTTGAGGGATATCACGTCCACTGCTTCCGCTAAGGGGTCCTCGTACGGGGACACGTACAGGGGCAACTTCTTGTTGTCTTTCGTCGCAAAGAGGTCTATCTGCAGTTCTGGGACTTGATTCAGAATGAAGGAGAATGATCCTGCGTCTAAGGACCATTCCAACTCTATCGGTGTGAACCTGGATAGAGCGTCCACTGTCACATTGCGGACTCCTTGAAGGTGAACTGCCGACAGGTACCACTTCTTCTTTTCCGCCAATCGGAAGATGGCCAACATCAACAGGTTGAGAGGTGGTGACCTCGATCCTTGTTGATTCAAGCATCTCACAACTACCTCGCTGTCCATCACCAACCTTATGTGGATCGAGTGACGCGGGGAAACTTTCTTTAAGGTAAGGAGCACTGCCCTAGCTTCTAGAAAGTTTATGTGAAAGGTCTTGAATAGCTTGGACCAAGTCCCCTGGACTTTTTTCCGATGAGAGTGACCTCCCCATCCCTCCTTCGAGGCGTGTGAGTGAATCGTCACCGACGGGGGAGGTGGCTGAAGAAGAACCGACTTCTTTAGAAGTCTGGCTTGGGACCAAGGTCTGAGAAGAGTACGTAGCCGAAGCGGAACTGGTCTTCTCAGATCTCTTCGCACGATTGATGCAAAACTTCTCCAAACTACGGTTGCATCCTTTAGCTGTGCTCTTAGCACTGGGTCTGTCACCGAAGCAAACTGGAGAGAGCTCAGTACCCTCTCTTGTTCGCGTCTTGATATCCTTTCGGAATCTAGAAGTCTCTTGACAGAACCCGCTATCTCCTTCCTTTTCTTCGCCGGGATGGAGAAACGGTGTGACAAAAGGTCCCAGTGGATTCCCAGCAACTGGAACTTTTGAGATGGAGAAAGTCGAGACTTTTATCTGTTGATCTTGAAACCTAGGTACTGTAGGAACTAGATCACTTGACTGGAAGCCTGCAAGCATTCTGTCTCGGATGCTGCCCACACCAACCAGTCGTCCAGGTAGGCTACTACCTGAATTCCCTTTAGGCGTAATTGTTTGAGCGCTCCGCTCGTAAGCTTCGTAAAAATCCTTGGGGCTATGTTTAGCCCCGAATGGCATGGCTCTGAAGGCGTATAGTCTTCGTTGTAGCCTGAACCCTAGGTAGGGGGAGAGTAGACGGTTGATTGGAATGTGCCAATAGGCGTCTGACAAGTCTATAGAGATGGAATATGCCCTCTTGGGCAGTAAGGTCCTTATGTGTTGCAGTGTTAGCATCATGAATTTGCAATACACTATGAACTTGTTGAGTGGCGACAAGTCCAGAATGACTCTGAGCTTTTCCGAGTCCTTCTTGGGAACACAAAACAGCCTCCCTTGGAATTTGATGGACTTCACCTTTTGGATCACATTTTTCTCCAACAGTTCTTGAACGTACTCCTCCAGAACGGGGGTGGAGTGTTGGAAAACCCGAAGGCCCGGGGGTGGAGTGCTGTACTAGCTCCCGCCCAGTCCATTTTTGAGTAGGCTGTGGGCCCAGGGATCGAAGGTCCACCGATCCCGAAATTTCAGAAGTCTCCCTCCTACCGGTAATATCCCACTTGGACTGCCGTCCCGAGGTCTTGCCTCCCTGACCACGACCACCCCTGAATCCCCTTCCCCTTGAGGGGCGCCCAGACGAGCCTCTGGCTGCCCCTCTAGGCTTTGCTCGAAAGGAAGTAGACTGCCCTTCAAACGATGGGGTGAATGCCGTGGACTGTGTCGACACGGCCTGGGGTACCCACTGAAAAGTGGTCGGGGTTTGTGCCACTATCTGGGGCACTGGAGGCAATGGCAATTGCAGTTGCTGTTGCTGTCTAAAAGGCTTGGCTGGCCGAGACGGTAGCCTAGTCCTCATAGTCTTCCTCTTTGGTTGAGGACCTTCATCTGGGGAAGACTTTCTTTTGATAGCCAGGCCCCACTTCTGGAGAAGGTTTCTATTCTCCAAGGCGGCCTTATCAACTACTTCTTTGACCAAATCGGTAGGGAAAAGGTCTTTGCCCCAAATGTTGGAGGAGATTAGTTTCCTTGGCTCGTGCCTTACCGTAGCCGAGGTGAACACGAACTCCCTACAAGCTCTCCTCGCCTTGACGAAGCCATAAAGGTCCTTCGTCACTGTGGCCAGATGAGTCTTGGCCACCACCATGAACATTTCATGGACCTTGGGGTCATTTGCCATTGTCTCAAGAGTAGTCTGAAGAGACATTGAGGCAGCCAGTCTTTCTTTTGTCTCGAACTCTCTCTGCAAGAGAAAGTCAGACAGCTTAGGGAGGTCCTCGCCGAACTGACGTCCGGCGATATCAGCCTCCAACTTCCCAACTGAGAACGTAAGATGGACGTCCTTCCAGTCTTTGTGGTCCATAGGTAGGGCCAGCGACAAGGGTTTACACTCCTTCAGGGAGGGGCAAGGCTTGTCGGCCTCGACTGCTTTCAGTACAGCCGCAAACCCTTTCTGTAAAAAGGGGAAGGCTCTAGCAGGAGAGGACACAAAGGAAGGGAGCTTCTTGCTCAATGCAGCTACTTTTGAGTTAGAGAAGCCCCTCTCTTTCAACGAGGATGAAAGCAGAGCTTGAGCCTTAGTATGGTCCATCACTATGACATCCTTCGGCTCTGTCTCCTCCTTTGAAGCTGGTTCCTTCCTCAGCCGGACATAACAGTCCGGATATGATGCCTTGCTGGGCCAGAATTCCACCTCCTCTAGGGGAACTGAGCCCAGCTTATCCGAGATGACGATCTTTCCAGTCGTCATTGGCATGTGCTCAGCATACCTCCATGGGTTAGCATCTGAGCACAAGGGAAGGTCTTTCACATTGAGCCTTTTCTGGGGCCCATGTGATTCTGCAAGGCACTGCATCCTCAGTTCCATAGCAGCCGCCTTCTCCTGATTCTCCTTCTGCATTTGTTGGATCATTCCAACAATCGAAGAGAGGGCCTGTCCCAGCTCTACTGGGAGACCGGCCGATGTTGAGGGAATAGGCTCCGGAATCTGAACCGGAGTAGCCGACACCTTGTCGACCTCTTCCTCTACGACGTCCGGGGCTTGAACTTCATCCTGGCCTTCTGCCAGGAGTTCTTCTTCCAAACGCTCGTCCACGTCAGACATCCTGTCATCTAACTGGATGTCTTGCATCGCGACCGCGACTTCAGCATCCACCTGGATCTGACCTTGGGGGATCTCCTCTTGAGGCTGGGGAATCACTGCATCAGCTGATGCCTTAGGGAAAAGATACGCCCTCATCTTCTCACTTGGAAGATAAGGGCCAGAGGTGTTCTTTTGGAAGCCCCTTACCCAGGTACGAAGCTTCTCTCTTGCTATATCCCTTGATTCCGCCGTCCTAGGGGAATCAAAAGCCTCAGTAATCAGGTTAGTGCACACAATACATACCTGAGGGTCCCAATACTGGAGATCATCCTTGGAGACAGCGCCTGCTGCGTGTCTCCTACAAAACTCATGTCCGCAGAGGTTCTTGCTGCGGACGTTGCAGAAAACATTTCCGCACTTCGGAGGGTCCCCCTGTAAAGAGAAGAAATTTCCATGAGTATCAAGTGAACTATGTATCACTGGATATGCATAGTATAGCATAACAATTCATAAAGGAAAGACACACACTTGTGTTTCCCTCACAATCCATTGTTGCAGCCTTCCAGATAATAAAATCAAATGGTTAATCTCTTCTAGAGTAACCAATGCAAGGTTTCCAGAGGAAACAGATGTTGCTCACACCTAAGCAATGATTTTAAAATCGTGGATAATAGACAGGAAAGAACTCACTTTCCTATCTGTAGGGCAACAGCAAAGGACTGTGCAAGAAAACACAAAAGTGTTAGAACACACAGTTCTCTACCAAAACCCATACCATAGTTTTCTTCTTACTGTATATGTTATACTGAAGAATACTAGTACAGTATAGGAGGATACGTGCCGGCCGGCACACACCATAACTAGCTTTAAAGTATACTACTTAACAGCTATAAGGCGGCAGAACTCTCGTTCAAATGCATGTGCCGGCCGGCAGCAACTGCCGGCCGGCAACAGCAAATGTCGGCCGGCAATGGCTGCCGGCCGGCAACTACACAAGGTAGTACCCAGCTGCCGGCCACACTCTTGGTGACCGGCAGACAAGGGCTGACATTAGCTGGCCGGCAAAGGTACAGGACCGATGCCAGCCGGCAGCAAAAGAACCAGAGGACTACACCTGCCCGGCTGCCGGCCTCATAGGCCGGCAGCCGGGTCGGGTACAGCACTAGAAGAAAAATTGAATGGATGCCGGGATAAGAGTGTACACTACCTCCAAGCCCGGCAATCCGAAAGAGTGCATATAAGGAAGGGGAGAATCTAATTCAGGCTTCCTGACCAATGCCGTCTGGCTCTACAGGCAGGCATGGATGAGGGACCAAGGGAGGTCCGGGCAACACTCAAAATATAAGACCCTTGCCGGCCGGCAGCTCTGCCAGCCGGCAAGGGGCTGAGTCAATTCCACATCCTAACCTATACTAGGTCCAGATGTAGAACGACGTACAGTACTGTAATGGCTAGGCCATAGAGGGGGAAGGGACAAAGAGGGTCCTACCAACCTTGCTTTAGTGACGGATCACCCGCAGCCAAGAAACTTATCTTAGCCTAAGGGAGATCCAAGGGGGGAGGCCAGCAATACTTGCCAGCTCCCAGAGCACCAAAGCAAGGAAGGTGTTGCTACTCCCAGGGAAAGAAACTTATCCTCCCCCGAGAACAGCAACAAGGACTAGTCTGGTAGATCACAAAAGAAGGAATCATATCCACAGAAACCTTCGGTAGAGACCTAAGGAGGCTAAGCCAGCTTTGTCTGTGTCAGGGCAGCGAGGGAGACTCTACCCCAAGCCAGACAAACACAGACTCAGACTAAAAAACTCTGTTGTTCTGTCCCTCTTGAACCAGACTTACTGGAATAGGAAGGTGCAATAACACCCCAGTATAGTTTTATCGAAAATAAATTCGGAAAAAACCACTTAGGGATAAGCCCAAGGCTTAAACAGAGGGAAAGGGATTTCATACTTTCTCCGAAGAAAAGAAAGCAACCGGGGAGTGTGAGAAAGTATACTAAGGCTCCATAAGCAACTTAGCCTAGGCACCAAGAGAATCGATTACCTAAATTACCAAAACTCACTCGTATACTATCTTGGAAATATTCCACACAATCTTGAATGTATAAAACATAGCCTAAAGCTTCAATAAAATTTTAATACACTCAGAAAACCCAAAATCATGCATGAAGTATAGGACCAAACGACTAGGCTACATAGCCTAGCGTAGGCCAGAATGGAGAATACTTCGCCAAAATAATACTAAGCATGAAAGGAAATCCTCTGTAATGCTAAATTGCTAAAATTTATTAAAGCAAAACAACCGGGAATGTCGCTCTGACTAACTAAACTTATACCTAGCGAGCGACAGCGTCCATGACGCCTCCGGTAGGCTACGGCTCTTGTAACAAAGATTAATCCTATTAATCACTCAAAAATTTACCAAGAGCCTACATTTATACATAAAAGACATGGTACTCAACTTATCAGAGGCCGACGAAGACGGAAAAGCCATGAAAAGCAGAATAAATAAAAGATTTGCGAGAAACACAGGAAAAAAACACCGAGTTGTTAAGCTACGCAAAAAGGAATACAGATGGCGCCAGGATTGGCGCCAGGCACGCTTACCAATCGGGAGATAGGGAGCCTTGGAAGCGGCTCCCCCTTTTTCTTTCCCGAATTCGTTTCTTGCCAACTGCCCCCTGCGAGACGAATCTCTGTTCGGGATGCAGATTGCCATGTGGCGTGTCAAGAATACGTCCTCTGATATGTCGCGATATCCCTTTCACGAGGGATACTTGCTCCAGGAGTTAGAATTCTGGTACCTTAAGGTAAATTTTCTGGGAATATCGCCGTAGTTGTAATATACCCTAGGGAGCTACCCTATAGGAACTTCCATCAGGACGACATGGCTTGAGCCCAAAAATATATATATATATATATATATTATATATATATATATATATAATATATATATATATATATATATATATATATGTATATATATGCCCATATATATATATATATATATATATATATATGCCCATATATATATATATATATATAAATATATATATATATATATATATATATATATATACATATATATATATATATATATATATATATTTATATATATATATATATATATATATATATTATATATATATGTATATATATATATATATATATATATATTTATATTTATTTATTTATTTATTTATTTATATATATATAATATATATATATATATATATATATATAAAGCCGGCAAAGGAAGCCCAAAATATGGCATGAGATCAAGGGCTTAACACAAACAACACCAGAACACAACTCCACAGACACTATTCATGTGCCCGCCATGAGACAGGATGTCAGCCTAACTTCAATTTATTCTGATAGAATGTCTCTGAAATAACTTGCCGCTTCTTCTTTAATGTTATCACACTTGCAAGAGAGAAATATTCATGCAAGTTATTTTTTAATTATTACAGGATATGTTTATTGGAGTCTGTGCGTCTCGTCCATCCGTTTCTGCTTTGGTTCAACCAAAGATGCAATAATTCCTTAGCACTTAATCTTGCCATTTTTCATATTCAACAAATTATCACTTTGAATATCAGATAAATAATAACAATAATAATAATAATAATAATAATAATAATAATAATAATAATAATAATAATAATAATAATAATAATAAAAAGAAGAAGAAGAAGAAGAAGAAGAAGAAGAAGAAGAAGAAGAAAAAGAAGAACAAGAACAAGAATGAGAAGAAGAAGAAGAAGAAGAGCATTTGTTGTTGTTGTTGTTGTTTTTATTATTATTATTTTTTTTATTATTACTATTATTATTATTATTATTATTATTATTATTATTATTATTATTATTATTATTATTATTATAGAAAGACACTGAGAAAATAGTATAAGGTGGTATGTGATTTAAGAACATATTGAAAAATATTGACTAGTTAAATAGATTAATATATAAATAACTATATTTGTAAATTGATGTTTGCAAAGAGGAATAACTATATTTAGAGATACATTTATAAATTTCTATTCAAATTGATACATACATATATATATATATATATATATATATACATAGAATTATAAATGAATAAACTAAAAAAAATAAAGGAAAAGTTAATAAGTAAAACACTAGGTAAATAAATTAATCAATGACCAAATAATTTTGTACATAAATAAATGAACTAATAAATAGAATAATAATTGTAAAAGGAAATCATCCGTTAGATAATATCATAATAAGAAGGCATAAAGTTGAGTTGAAAAGACATACCATTTACCTTATATTATAATGAAGAAAAGCGTAAGTGGATAAGTCATCGGGTTTAGAAAGATAGTATCTAATATTAAAAGAATATATATTGGGATCTTGATCGATAGAAAAAAAATGGTTTAGCATCATTTACAAAGTAAATATATCTTCCTCTTTAGGCTTTCTTAGTCCCATTGTATAGCAGGATCGGCCACTGTCACAAGTAATAACGAAATATTGAAGAAATCGAGGTTACGTCGATGACCTCTTTTGCTGCCTTCGCTTGAGTACTAGACCTTACCTTAGCTTTGACTGGCGTCTCTGGATTCTAATATATGATGATTAGACTATTTTCCTGTTTTCAACTTTAATGTTGCAGGCAAAGAGGGCGGAGGCTACAGCCAGGAGACCGTTGGGGCGTTGACTCCTATTCAAAGAGGGGACCCATACCTAGGACCCCCCCGGCAATATGGCACCAACCCCGCAAGGCACCCATGGATCACACCGCCCTGGCCTACCACGCCTTTGATCAGTTTGAAGAGAACCACGAATAACGGCTAACCTCCTTCCCAGTTTGTACCCGGGTTAGAAAGATAAGAAACTTGTAGTTTTCATCTAATGTCAACGTAACTTATATTTGCTCTCCTGGTGCTGTAGTCTCCATATATGCCCAAACCTAGATGTGTTTTAAATACTTGTAAGAGCACTCATTCAGTATTCATTTAAAGTAATTGATTTATAATGACTTTTTTGTTACCAGGGTCGGAAGTCAATTTTGCACTACAACATTGAAATTTATACAGAATATTCATCTCTCTTCATGGAAGCTTTTTCCCATTTTTTCCCGCCTAAGTTGAATACTTTTTATTACCAATATTTTTTTCAGTTTTGGGGTGTTTTTTCACCTTTTTTAAAAATATGTAAATTCCCTCAATTTTGTATTAATGTGAAATATATAAAAACCAGCATGAAGCTTACAGTATAATGTATCAATATTTTGGAATGTTTTGTTTATATTCTTTTTGAAATAGAATAATTTTTCATAAACTGTTTACAGAACAAAAAATTAAGATGTAAAATTTTTGGATATATTTAAAAAAAAAATTCCCCAAATGAACAATTATAATCCAATTATTGTATTGCGCAACAATTTAGTATTATAATTTTTTTAAATTAATAAAATCGTATCATAAATAACTAAGTTGATACTATTTTATTCCCCAAAAATTACATTTTGAGACACAGAAGTTTAAAGTTTTTTATTCACTTACCTTTGTTGACAGATCTATTTTGGTTGAGTTTACTGGGCTCTTAGTCCTCTCTCTTATGAACAGAGATATCATCCCCTTTTAGGTTATTATAATTAACCAATTTGTTCCGAATCTTTTATTTATTTGGAGATTATATCCCCTTTTCATCCAGGTACTATCATAAATCACTTCAATGTCTAATACACCATCTTCATCAGATGTGAATCCTATCTCTTCATAATGTTGAAAGATTCCTTTATCAACTTCACCAATCATATCATTATATTCCTTATCAGCAAGAGTTTCAATGTATTTCTTATATCGTTGGTAAGTGCAATTTGCAAAAGGTGGGGCACCCAAAGCATTTGTTGTGTTATTCATTGCTGCCAAGCCACCCCCATTCAGAATATTCTGATAAACAAAGGAAGCAGTTACTATACCAATATTATCAGTTTTTATATTTTCAATTGATTTTATAGTTGGACTATGGAAATTCTCAGGAAACTCACATTTACATTTATATTTCAAATCAACATCTAAATTTTTTCTCTCATAACAATGTTTTAGTTTACTGCCACAATCACCAAAAATCGCTCTCGATATAGCATTACTTGTTTGTTCTGATAAAACAGGAAGGATCTCACTGGTATTTGATACACAATTCAATGCTTGTTCTTTATCACAATTTTTTTTTAAAAAGTTTACCTCGTGGCTCAGCACCAAAAGAAACAGGTGTTGCATCACTCTGTTGCATATCACTTGGACAAGTTTCATCTTCAAATAACATTTAGATGAATCTTCATCATCAGATAGCACTAATGAAAGTTCATCATCACCATCAACAAACAAACCCACTAATATTTCAAGGAGTTTTATAAAATATCCCGACAGACAATGAAAATCCCATATGGTTCTGTTCACTCTCTCTATCAAACGTTTGAATGAGTTGTGTTGCCTTCTCATCAAGTTCACGTTTCCTTTTTTTATTGAACGTTTGAATGTTTCTTATAGCAGCTAAATGCCTCAGTGAATTCTTCCTCTTAGGCATGATTGATGTTTATGAGTAGAAATATAAAATGTGATACAAAAAGGAAAAATCACTGAATTATCTCTCACAAGCACAAAAGTAATACACCTCTCTCTTACTGATCGAAGCAAACTAAAGATATGATCGAGAAACAATGAATATCTGACGTCATCGATCTGGCCGGGAAAAATGTCGTTCGGTAGCCCATAATAAAAATATCAAATCCAATAAATGAGAAAAAAAAAAAACTCTGTCAGCTGTCACCTGATGTCTGACAGCTGAAACATTAAATTTGACAGTGTCATTTGGGAAAAATAAATTGCCATTTTTATGATTAATATACTTTGGATTGCTTTCATCTTTTGTTTGGCAACAGCAGGGTCCCTTACCTCTTTGAAAATGGCGAAATCTTATTTTGGCCAAATTTTCGCAAAATTGCTAACTTTCCAGGCCGCCTCTCCCCTTAATGAAGTTATAACAAGTGCTCCATGACCGTGTACTCGCTATTTGAAAAATATATTTATAGTTGAAAGAACAGAATCGCATCTGTCTTATCACTGTCTCCTAGAATAATTTTTATTGAATTGTTTGCCCGTGATTTGGGACACCACTCAAATCTACTTTTCCCTTCTATTTCTATTTGGTACATCTTCTTCCTCAAGTTCCAGCCCACCCATACCATTCCTCCTTTCGCACCATATCTCTATTTGTTGACGTCCCTCAAACTTATTCTTCATGAATGGTATGTTTCTCGTTGTCATGATTAGTAAAACTCCTCCCATCTTATTACATGGCCCTAGCATCCAAGAAAAGCTACCTTAGACTTACCTTTTACATTGCATATACCGCAGAGTCTTCTTATATCCTAATTTGCTTTCTTTTTCAATAGAGATATTCCAGTGATACATCTAATCATACTTATGTCGATTCTTTTCACAGCCCCTCCTCTTTTATGTTTTGTGCCAAATTTTCTAACCATTATATCGGGCTGGATATCATCCTTATAAATATTCATTTTGAATTATAAAAGCATTTTGTTGTGTGAGAAAAATCAAATAACTGTTCATTTTGCCTTGCTTTTTTTACTCTATGCTTTCTCAGTACCTCCCTCCTCTATTATTATTATTGATCTCAAGTAGTTAAACTTTTTCTTACGTTTTAGCACTGACGTATGTTCTACTTGAATGTTTACTTCTTCATGCTCACTCTTTCTAATGTCCCCCTAGATTAACTTTCTAGGGCTCCTTTCTATGTTAAAAACATTTCTTGTAGTTCTTCTCTTATGAATGTTATAAGGACTACATAAATTATCTAAAAATATTAGATCTCTCAATTCAACGTTGTTCCAGAATTCTGACGACAAAGTGTCGATGACGCAGAGAAACAGGAATGAATCAGATCCGCAATGAAAGCAACCACAACAGAGAATGCCTTAAACTCACCTTATTCAGTCTGCATACTGGTTGTTGCCCCTTCATACATCATTCCGGATGCTTCTCTGTCTTTAACACTGATAAACTAACCTTCTTTGTACACTGTCATACAGGTTTTATTTTTAGGATCCAGAGAACACATTTGAAACTTTATATTTCTATCTAGACTTGTCTTATTACAATAAGGGTATCTATTCTGTTATTAGGTTTCATGAACACAAACTGCAGTTCATATATGGTACATATATCAACTCTCCCAACCTTCCTTTTACTCACATTCCTGATATCTTGAATACAAGCTCAAAAGCTTCATTCGTCTGTAGTTCCTACAATCTAACATATTTCCTTTATGTTTCCAGTAGGATATTTAATCATACAATTTTCTTTTCATTTACTTGGCATTTTCTCTATATCCTAGAGCTTTTCTAGTAGTAGGTGCACCCTCTCTTCGGCTAGATTTCCCAATGCCATGAGCATATTTATTGTTATCGCTGATGTTCCTGCGATTTTTTTTGTTTTCCTCTCTCTCCAGCATTCTTGACAGCAATATCTCTTGTTTGTTATTGGCCCTTTTATAGGGCTAAAATACTTAATATTTGTGAAAAATAGTCATTTCGCCTTGCTTCCACTTCCGCTTACTCAATTAAGGTATTTACATTCATATTTTTAATAATTCTCAACCACGAAAGGCAAAATATTTCTACAAAAAGGAAACTCACTCCAGTATTTTACCTTACTCTTGATTATTATCAACAATTCTTTATAGAAATAAGTAATATAGTTTGAATATAGCATAATAATATTTTGCACATCCTCCAATTCGTATTTAAAATAATATGATTATCAGTGTTGGAAGGATTGTTCATTTAAACAGTACACCTACATGATCACATTTCCGAGTTCGTTATACTCTTCTTAATCGCCACAAATAATCAAAATTATTATAAACATAGCAATTTGGTTTGCATCAGGGGAAAACTTCGAAAGACATTAACACCAAAGCAAACACGTTAAACACGTTGTGAAGAAAGATGTTAATTATTAGTAGGGTAATCTTACAATGTTGAACAAGCAAGTTTTTGAGCTTTAGATAGGTTGGATATTGAAGTGAACAAAATAACCAATTGGAGGAAAAAAAATACTTTTTTTTCGATATATATATATATATATATATATATATATATATATGTATGTATGTATGTGTGTGTGTTTGTGTGCGTATAGTATATATGTGTCAATAAAGAGGTTATTTGCTTCAATAGTCGCAAGAGATGTTACAAACACACACATACACACACATCTCTCTCTCTCTCTCTCTCTCTCTCTCTCTCTCTCTCTCTCTCTCTCTCTCTCTCTCTCTCTCTCTGTCTTTATATATTTATATATATATATATATATATATATATGGCTTCAGCAATGTCAATATGTCATTTAATTTTGGGGTTTGACCAGTTTTCATAATTTTTTTCTACTTTGCGAATGACTTGCATAAAAAGTGGAATTATTTATGGTTGCTTAACAACAATAGCCAAGAATACAAGCTTTGCTTAATGGGTTTTGATAAAAAATCGAATGTGACTTATTCATTTACCAATAACTCATGAACATTTTTCTTGATCTTACTTCCCTTTACTCAGATGGCTGCTTTTCTGGTCTCATGCAGTAGGAGAACCCTACTCTCTACAGGACCTCCGCTGTCGTTTTACCTTGTTGATTCAGAGTATTTATCGTTTCAGATCAGTATTGTTTACAAAGGATTTTGTTCTTTATTGGGCGTAAATTATTTTATTTTTTATATATTCAAAGCTTGTTACACTAATTTTTGTCAACGTTACGAGATTTGAGTTACTTTTAAGAATAAAGAGTTCGATACCCCCACATGTGTGGGGACTGTCTTTTCAGTGAGCTTTACCTTGTCCAAGTTACTTAACCATGTTTCAGATAAAGCTAGCTTTTTATCCAAATATTTCTCGTTTATCAGTTCTCGAATTTTAACAGTCTTATTACCTACAGATTATATATTTACATAGCCACAGTTTATGACATCCCTAGTAACCATGATCAGTATTTTCCGCTAGTCTGTTCAAATCCAAGTCATAAGCTTTGCTGTTTCTAGAATTTACTGTGTGGTCACTTTTGATCACGTGGTACCTAACGAACTTTGCCCCCATCATCATGAATAGCCCTCCGAACTCGAGAATCACATTTCAACACATGGTCCCCCCCCCCCCCCTGCGTGACGCGTTTTTCTTCAGGACTACACTTATCTTCTCTTCTATATTTTGGATTTGGTCCAGGCTGCTATTTCTCTGAATCAAATGCAATTACTACATCATCTTCATCATTGTATACATTGCATATAATTTTATTTTTCTTATTTTAGTTTTCCGATTTTTCTCGTTTCAATGTCAGCCACCAATGTCTGAATTTTGTTTGCTGCCTCTTCTCTGATTTGCAAAGTTTACAACAACATTGCCATTCGAAGCTGACCTCGTGTTAAGTATAGGAATGTCTTAAAGTGCTTGATCAACTTTGCGTTTTCTTTCAGTAATTTTAGATGTTGTGTTAGTTGATTTAATCGTCAACAGATATTTTTCCTTAACTTTGTCAGCAAATGTCGGTTTCTCCGGTTTTTGGTCTATCAATTTTTGAAGTGTTGCTTTAATTGATTCCATATTCATGACAAGAATGTCAATTTTCTCAGTGAGGTCGGTGGTCTGAGTGGAATTTGCTGCGTCTGCGCTAAGGTCCGCAAGTTTGTTTTCCAAGTCATCTATTTTCGCATCTTGTTTATTCAGGCCAGATCTCTCACGTTCAAATCTTCCTTTAATTTTGATATCACTAATTTTTTTTGTCTGGCTTCACGTACGCAGTATGTGGGCATAACCAATCTAGGTTATTCCATTGATTATCAGTGATGGCTGTCACTATATGCACACATTTCTTATGGTAGAGTTTATTAAATTCACATACTATCCATTTTTTCCGTTCTCCCTCCGTGTTATTACATATAAAGCAGACATAGTTAGGAGCAGACATAGTATACTGTTTTTTATAACTTAAGTATCTCTATAAGACTAAATATTATCTTTTCAATAATATTCTAACCAAGAAACACGAAGCTAAACACGACTCAGGGCGTGTATACCAGAGCTCTGCACAACACGTCGGACTTGGGATCGTAGCCCAAGCTATAAAGCATATATAATCTTAAGAATTCGATATAGTGAGTGAATGGATTATAGTTAGTTAGGAATAAATTAGTAACCATATGAATAATAAACAACCAAACGAACACGTCCTTGTAAATGTATGTACAATTGAAAAACTAATCAATAGAAAAATTAATATAGAATAAGCAGTATAAACAAAAGATAACAGCTTTGTACAAATTATATAAACTTAGCAAAGGGCCTGTTGTATGCTATAAAGCATTCTCTTTAATCAATTATTCTAAGAGAATGTAGATTGCCTGTGTTTACTCAGCGTACCACTGAAGTCAATCAATTCTTATTTGTTTTACCTAACGAAACACATTTAACCATTGACCCCATCAGTCCTGTGAAGTGAGGGATGTAATTAAACTCTGTTTATATCTAGATTCGACTACCTTGTCAGCTTTATTCGCACCAAATTCATGGAGAAGCCCGAGAATTTATAAGTTTCTATTTTTTTCACTAAATATGCGGTATTTAATATACAGAATACTAACTGCTCCTATCTTATTAACAAAAGAGGAATTACCGGTTCAGTTTCATATTAAATGTTGACGTTGATTTACATATTTTTATCAATTGCTATAATGGGGAAATATATTTATATCCCATAATTTTTCACCAAACTATTGCTACCTTCATCAATAAACTAATCTAAATTTTCTTACATCATTCAATGCGGTAGGGTTTTCTATAATGCACGTTCTCGATATAACCATTTAAATCTATTTTTTATATAATTATCCGTATATGGGAAGTGAATTTGAAACAAATGGAATGCCTATGAATATGTGTGTGTGTATGAGTGAGAGAGAGAGAGAGAGAGAGAGAGGAGAGAGAGAGAGAGAGAGAGAGAGATTAGTTTAAAATTGCTTAGAATTTTTTTCATAACAAGTCAGCCGTTAAAAGAAAAAAACGATACCGGATTGCTTTAAAAAGATTAATAGCTGTCTTTTATATCTAAACTCTTTATCGTATGATTGCACTTCTATTCCTATTTGTCTATGAACCAAATTATTTTTAACTGGTATTATATATTCTTTCGACCTCCCTTATTTTTTTGGTATCTGATTCTCTGTTAAATTCATTGCAAAGAGATTTTCCACAGATATATTATTTAACGCAATAACCGTATAAGAGGATTCTCACAATAAATAATCTGCATGGACATTGAAGTATGCTGAATTTTTTCTTTGCTCTTGTGACTATTGGATTTTATGAATTGCTTCTCTTGAAAGGTCATTCTCATCTAATATACCATATGTTAAATCAATTTCCTCATTGCCGGGTCATTGTCATTTTGAAAGCATGTTATCAAAATGTAACATGATAATTCATCCTCAATATCCCAGTTTTCAAAGACTGAGCAAACCCAAACTATTCAAATAAAATAATGTAAAGCTTCATAGAGAGACCTACTTTCTTACCTAGACTCGGAGAGAAGAAATAGAAATATCAATAGTAAACCAAAATTGTAGTTTATCCCTGTATCTGTGTACATATCTATCTACCTATCTATCTACTTACATAAATCCTATCATTATCATCCTCATCATCAGTCGTTACTAGTCCACTATAGAACAAAAGCCTGAGACATATTCTTCCACTAGTGACTGTTTATGGTCTTTTTTAAGGGGGGGGGGGAGATATAATATACACAAGGAAATTTTCTCAGTTCGTGAATCCGTCGTATGCTCTTCCTTTCCCTGCTGTTGTTGCAATATCTAAGGATTCATCCTATCATTGGAGCGAAAGTTACACCCATGAATACCCTTCTCAGAAAACTCCAACTATGAAAATTTTACATTTGAAAATGTTACCTAACTTTCTCTCTCTCTCTCTCTCTCTCTCTCTCTCTCTCTCTCTCTCTCTCTCTCTCTTTAAGTGTCTACCAAATTAAACAACACTCATCCATAAACAACCACCATCTGTACATAATGGTATTCAAACGGAAGCGTGATTACTTTAAAGGCCCATCTTCATTAAACAACCACTACTTAAAATGTTGTTTAATTAATTCAAACAGTTGTCTTCTTGACTGTTTCCCTTGATGAGACCTTCATAGAATAACTGATATATGGCCATTTCCTGGTTGGTATATCTACTGAGAGAGAGAGAGAGAGAGAGAGAGAGAGAGAGAGAGAGAGAGAGAGAGAGAGAGAGTCATTCTTAATCATATTTTGAAGTCATTACAGAATATTTTTGGAAAACTTAAATTGTCTTCAGAAAAATACCTTTATTCTAAGGGGATTTCTTATGAAATATATTTATCTTAGAGTATAGTTAAATTATAAAAAAGATATGTTTCCAGTATTTATACATTTTCGTTACTACAATACGTTACTTTATATATTTTTATATTTCATTTCTGAGTGGAGCAGGCATATTCATAATATATGGTATAATTCCAAGATTATAAATCACCAGAATATGATTACCAGCAGGTTAAATTATATTTTATTTATTTGGTGTCAATGACAATCAATGCATAAAGGGATAATTTTATCGGGTGATGTTTGAATTAACACTAAACGCATACAAGAAAAACATATATCTTTAGCGCTAATTTTCACGTAAAACTATTACAATCCTCCAGACCATAAAAAAAATAAACGCTGTAATTCCACTGGTATTTCAAGTTTTCATCAGCTATGAAAAGGACTTTTTTTTTATCTCGCTTATAGTATATTTTCATTCAAAATCTTCACTATTAGTATTGACGCTTTTCTTCGTCGTTCATTTACTGTATGAACATAATAAGAAAAAAATGTTTCCACATTGAAAAAAATAAACATTAGTTTATAAACCTATATGTTGTATATAACAAAGCTCACTTCGTTCTTTTTTTTACATCTCACAATGAAGTTAGGAGGAAGTTATGTTTTCACCCTTGTTTGTCTGACTGTCCGTTTGTCTGTTTGTTTCTCAAAACATCCTGGCTACAATTTTACTCATAGGGTAGAGAAACTTTATGGGATTAATTGTTATGTTTAGACGTGGAAAGGATTCAATCATGAAAGTTCTACGTCAAAGGTCAAAGTCAAGGTCAAGAAAAAAGGTTAACTGAAATAACGTAACCTTAGCCCGAGTTCGCACAAAGTTGTCAAACAGAATTCAAACAGGCCTACGATCTAAATTGTTTCAGGCAAAGGCAAGTTGGTTTCAATAAATAAGTTACCGTGTCGGAGGTGCGCATTCTCAGAGTGCTTTTCTAGTTATAATTAGCTACATATTATATAGTACTTCTCAACGTCCGAATTTTATTTAATAGTTCGAATTAGGAAATAAGTTTCTGCTACTTACATGAAACTTTTTTTTCATCTTTAAGTATTAAACCAACAATTTGTTACATTTCATTTTTTGTTTTTTATGAAATATATCCTATGTATATACAGTAAATGATAATTCGGAACATGAAACTTTGAGTGTTATTCAATGTATATTACTTATACCTTTATATGCAAACTTTTCTTCTAGATAAACGTTAAAAGAACAATATTACTTACACAATGACAAAATAATCATTATGTTAAAATACTTCACTTTTGGATGACTTCCTAGACATAGTAAACGGCATCTTCACATCCTCAATGGTAACTTCTGTACCAACCGTGTGTCACACAATTGTACATAATTCCTTTTGTATATATTATGCTTGTATGAGCGCTCTTCCCTTGCACTAAAACGAACATGAAAGTTCTTGTCTCCGGTTTTCCTCTGTGACATTGTCTGTCTTGTAAACATGTTATGTCCTGTTGCCTTGAGATTTTGTATATAAAGGAGAGTGTTCAATAATATTCTAACTCAGTTGATTGCATCCTGCCTTTGAGTTCACAACCTTCTCTCGGCCCGTCACATTGGTGACCCCGGAAGTCGACTCGCTCCCACCGCCTTCCACCCCTACCCCCTCGCCCCTCCATCGTTAGTACTATGGCGGACTCTACTACAGCAGTTGGCGCTGCGGCCGCCCCATTGAAACTTTCACCGTTCGCCAGGGGAGAAGCATTTGCTTGGTTTCAGCGCGCAGAAGTCCAGTTTCGCAACAACGGCGTGACTCGCTCAACCACCAAAGCGGATTATGTTCTCGCAGCGATACCCGAGGACACCTTCCCAGAAATATCCGACTGGCTTTGTGAACAAGGAGATACCCCATTAGCGTATGACGCCCTCAAAACAAACCTTCTGCAGCAGTACTCCCCGTCGCCAGCCACCCGTATAGCAAAGCTTTTTCAGCTCTCGCAACAACCGTTGGGGGACCAAAGGGCTTCGCTTGCCCTCAGGGAAATGACCAGTATCGCTCGCCTTCAACCTGCCGCAGACGGCTCTCCTCGTGAGGTGAACCTACTTCGTGCCCTTTGGATACGCCGTTTACTCGAACCTGTACGCGCTGCCATACCCTATGTCGATAGTTTACCAATAAAGGACTTGATGACCAAAGCCGACGCCCTTATGGATAGCCACTTCATGACCTCCATCAACGCCTCCACCCTTGACGACGAGGATGCCTATTCAACGTCAACCGAAGATGACATGAATGCCGTAGGACATACACGCCTACCCCGTGACGTGCCGAAGCGGCAACAAAGCCGCCCACCACCCACCAATCGCTCCCGCCCCAACGAACGACTTCTACAGCCCCTTACTACCTCCCATCCGCCGCAGTTTTGCTACTGCCACTTCAGATTCGGGGCAACCGCGAAGAAATGTGCCAAGGATTGTCAGTGGCCAAAAAACGTGTAAGTAGGCCATCGCTTGTGGCGGTGGCCTCCCGTGTTTCTAATCTTTTCTTTTTACAGGATGCAGGAACGGGCGTGCGATTTTTAATAGACACGGGTGCTTGTCGTTCTCTTTTGCCAAGGAAACTCTTCAAGGCACGACGTAGTCTGTCTACATCTGCCGACGTCCACTTGGTAGCTGCCAACAGGATCTGCGATACCCACGTATGGTTACGAGAAGCTCACATTATCGTTCGGAAACGGTAAATTCAATTGGAAGTTTCTCGTTGCTGACGTCACAATGCTAATCCTCGGTGCGGATTTCCTCTCTCATTTCCACCTTCTGGTCGATGTCGCCCACCGACGATTGGTCAACACAGACTCGTACTTGTCGACACCTCTTCAACCCGCCCCCTCTAACCTCGCTCTCCACATCAGCGCACCCACAGATGCCTACACCCACCTCCTCACGTCGTACCCGGAGGTTTTCCGTCCAGAACTTCGCCAAACGCCCACGGTTCCTGCCAAGCATGGTATTTATCACCATATCAAGACGACGGGACCCCCAGTCTTCGCAAAATTCAGACGTCTGGCACCGGAACGATTGGCAGCCGCCAAACAGACGTTCGCCGAAATGGAGGAAATGGGCCTTTGCCAAAAGGCCTCCAGCCCATGGTCGTCACCCTTACACATCGTTCTGAAGAAAGACTGCTACCTTTGTCCGTGCGGGGATTACAGGCGCCTGAACATGCAAACAGAACCGGATCACTACCCCCTCCCAGACATTGCCGACGTGACCTCCTACCTGCACAAAGCGAAGGTTTTCTCTACGCTCGACCTCCTGAAGGGGTATTATCAGGTGCCTATGAACCCAGAAGACATCCCCAAGACCGCCATCACCACTCCGTTTGGTACATACACCTTCAATTACTCCTTTTTTGGCCTTCGTAATGCTGGGGCAACGTTTCAACGTCTCATGGATGGCATCTTAGGGGACCTCCCTTTCTGTGTATGTTATGTGGACGACATACTTGTGTTCTCCTCCTCAAAAGAGGAACACCTCCGTCACCTGCGCATCGTGCTCGACCGCCTGCAACAAAACGGGCTTGTAGTCCGGTACGACAAGTGTACCTTTGGCGCCAACGAAGTGTCAGTCTTAGGGCACCGTATCACTCCTGAAGGAGTCCATCCCCTCCCTGAGAAGGTAGCAGCCGTTCAGAACTTCCCCGCGCCCTCGACTGTCAAAGCTCTGCAGTAATTCATGGGCAGGATCAACTATTATCACCGGTTTCTGCCAGCCATTGCCGCCACTCTTGCTCCCCTCTACGCCTCCCTCAAGGGCAAGCCAAAGGACCTGAAGTGGGGTCCCCTTCAAGAAGCAGCCTTCTGCAATGCAAAGAAGGCCCTATCATTTGCTGAGGCTCTGACTTTTCCTAACCCACACGCCCCTCTCCTTCTCTCCACCGATGCCAGCGACGTCGCTATTGGTGCAGTACTCGAACAGGTGGTCAAAGGCTCGCCCCGCCCATTGGCCTTCTTCAGCAGAAAACTGTCCAAGGCAGAATCGGGTTATTCTACCTTCGATCGAGAATTGCTGGCGGTGCACTTGGCTGTCCGTCACTTTTGCCATTTCCTAGAAGGTACGCCCTTCGCCATTCGCACAGACCACATGCCTCTGGTGCACGCCTTCACTCGACAGTCTGACGCCTGGTCCGCCCGTCAACGCCGACATCTCTCCGCCGTGGCTGAATACAATTGCACCCTCCAATACGTCCCTGGGAAAATGAATCCCGTTGCCGATGCCCTGTCAAGATACACGTTGGCTGCCGTTCAGCTGGGATTGGATTACAACCCCCTGGCTGAAGCCCAACGACAGGATCCAGAGTATCAAGCTAGTAGGACTTCCTGCACGTCCCTCCGTTGGGAAGACTATCCCCTCGAAGACTCCAACACCACCCTCCTCTGTGACGTCAGTACTGGTAGACGGCGACCTTGGATTCCTGCTGCCATGCGCCGTCAGGTGTTTGATTTCATTCACGGCCTTTCACATCCCTCGTGCCGTTCTACTGCACAGCTGCTGAAGGCATAGTTCATTTGGCACGGCATTTCTAAGGATGCTGTGGATTGGGTCCGAGCCTGTATTTCTTGCCAAACTTCCAAAGTACATCGACACACGGATTCAGGAGTGGGCACCTTTCCTCAACCTCAGCGTCGTTTCACACACATTCACGCCGATGTTGTAGGCCCCCTACCCACATCACAAGGACATTGTTACCTGTTTACCGTCCTCGACCGCTCCACTCGTTGGCCTGAAGCCATTCCCATGGAAACTGCAACGTCCGCCTCATGTACATCTGCCTTACTCTCTGGATGGATTTCAAGATTCAGTATCCCTGAGCAT
>NC_090748.1:50094250-50096750 GCF_036898095.1 Palaemon carinicauda | reverse complement strand
AGGTCTATAGATAGACCATGGTATGATACTATGCACATAAGTCAAGCGTTCCTTAATTCATCGGGATGACCACAAAGAGGACGATAGTTACGATAATAATTTCTCGTCGTCGGACAACAAACCAAATCCCATTTGTTGTTCTTATCTGGCTATCTTGTACGTAGTAGCTAGCCACTGATCTCTGTTGTGTTGGGGTGCATATAAATTCATGTTAACTCTATCCCAGCATCACTTGTCCAAAAAGTCGTCAAAATGGCTACTGAACAGAAATCGGACAACCTCGATTTCATTGACTACGTAGTGAACGCCAAGTAACCACAAGAGACTTCGGAAAACGAAAAATCCAAGCTTAGAAGAATTTACTCTGTTAGATTTACGAAGGTGTATCTAAAGACAAAAGCACAGTGCCATATTTTCTACTTCGTAGTATACCTTTTCACCTCACTAAACACTTTTAGTAATCTCCTTTGAGGAATCGATCACCACAAGCGAAATGTAACTTTGTTTTCTGTTGTCATATTGTCTCTTACAATACTTAATTCAATATTTTTGTTGACAGGTCAACATGTTCGCCATATTTTCTTGTTACCGGTTTGTTTTTAACTTTTTTTAATGATACAATACCCATTTGCCTCCTTGTTAATTTTGTATTTTATCTTTATATCCTTCCTATATTTCTTTTTCCTTATTTGTTTCCCTTCCCAGTAGGGTTGAAGCTTGGCTAATAATAATCTTATTATTATTATTAATAATAATAATAATAATAATAATAATAATAATAATAATAATAATAATAATAATAATAATAATACTGGAGAAGGCATGCAATTCCATACATCTAACTTTTATTTTGAAATTGGTCATTCAACATACACCAGAACTTCTTTATTGATATAGATGAAAATTTAACAGTTTTAAAGAAGATTCCTCATCAGAGGACTCAAGACTTCTTATTAAAGAATAAATATATTTATCGATTACCACATTTTGCTTTGCATCGTCTTCTTGTATTTTTTCAGCGTGTTTTACGGTATTCGCCCAATTTTCTTTTGTCACCGAATACAGTGTTTCTTTTAAAAGTAAGCTTGCCCTTAAATCAAATTAAATCTTTTTTTATTCATAGGTCTTCATTTGTCCCCAAATATGTTGCACTGGATTATATTGGCAGAAGTATGGAGGAAGACGAATAACTTTGTGACCATTTTCAATTGCAATTTTAGCAATCACTTAAGCGTTATCAATATTCAGGGAGCATTCCTCGACCATTTACAAAAATTGACAATTCCACATTTTGTCTCTTGGTGATACGCTTTTTGGATGAGCCATTATTTTATTTATCCCTTGTTGTTTCATGCTGTTGGAGGTTTATATAATTTTGATCTATGATAAGATGCTCTACCATTACAAGTATATTACAAGTATAGAAAATGGGAATATATTCGGTACCAACTGCTTACGGAACCATTGTTCAAAAGTTCGTTCCTGTTATTTTGACTGTTATAGTAGTTTTGCTTAAATTGGTTGCCTCTGCTATGCGACTAAATTGCTTTAGAAACATCAATAACAGGATCACCTTTCTGTGTTTATGAAGCGAACTATTCCGAAACATTATAAAAAATCTCTCGTGCTTGACAAGTAAGTAAGCCTAATGTTGCTGTGTATGGGGATTGGTGACCCTCCATTTTGGCTGACAAAAAATTTATGATGCATTTGTATGTCTCCTAGTCTCCCTTGACTGGTTATAGTCTTTGAGGCATTTCTGTTATAGCTTTTGTAATTCTCTCTCTCTCTCTCTCTCTCTCTCTCTCTCTCTCTCTCTCTCTCTCTCTCTCTCTCTCTCTCTCTCTCTTTACATCTGAGTGTGGAACTCAAGTAGCAAGCCACTTTTGTCGCAAGTGGTTCCTACCAGTACCTGCCCGCAAGGGATACTTTTTGACGAAACCCGATTAATGAAAGTCCATCGCTGACCTGAGAAACTATATCGGAAAAGTGGCAATTTGGTGTTACGTTTTTTTATAGTACGACTGAATAATGTTACAAAAGTATAACAATTAGGAGTTGAGTCTTTATATAATTAAAGTTTAACATTTAAAGTAATAGTATTCATTGTAACATCAAATGGCATCCATTTCTCTATTTTCGAAACAATGTTGTAATTATAGCAAGGTGTGTTTTTGTCTTTAGGTACATCGCATTTTTCTTCCTAAATGTGAAAGAGTATAGAGACAAAGTACACATCTCGTTGTGGATTTTTGTGTCAATTTCACAAGGCATATTGCCGTATGAAGCTCTTTCACCTGAAGCACAGGAATGGAATCTATCTTAGATGATAAACGAAAACAATTCTCGACATTCACAAGAGCACTACAATAATTCTTTACCTAGCCGTTATCACAAAAACTTCAATGACAGAGTCTGTAGCTTCTAACGCGTCATATATTTCACTAATAGGCCGTTATAATATTTTTTCTTAAATACAAAAAAAAAAAACTCTGTTATT
>NC_090748.1:50051750-50084250 GCF_036898095.1 Palaemon carinicauda | reverse complement strand
TCATTGAGCACTCCACTAATTGGCATTAAGCTACTTCCATGCTAACTGCAACGTCCGCCTCTTGTACATCCGCCTAAGTCTGATTGTGAATAGTAAATATTTGGTATCGTTGAGCGTAATACTTCTGACTAGGGTACCAATCTTAATTGTAGACATTATTAGCGAATCTTCTAGGCATCAACCTATATCAAACAACCACCTACAATACTACAACCAACGAAATGGTGGAAGGTTTTCATCGCACTTTTAAAGCATGTTTGATGTCCCAGTGCAATTACTTGAACTGTTTTACCCAGTTTCCTTCAGTTCTTTTAGAAACAAAGGACAACTTCCTGCTGCCACTGAATAGTAAATACTCGATATTACACATTGAGAGCTGCAGTGGTTTTTATGGGGCAATACTTCTTTTAATAAAAAAATTATTGAACTAACATTGGCCATTCACTAAGGAAATACCTTTTTGGACTTTGCTGTTAATCTTGATACTTATCATCAGATACAATAAAAAGGATGACAATAATTGGAATAAAATATACTTGCTGGTAAACCGACAGGAGTTTTTAAAGAAGTATGTATAATGAACTTTGTAATTTGTAGCATCCATTTTGAAGGATCACACACAAGAACCACATAAAGTGGTTAGATGCTAGGGCTACGCATTGCCAATGTATTAATATAGACCATGGTCTACGCTTCCTTTTTCTCCTATGCGAACAGAGAACAGCATCCTGCCACGACGATATGTCTGCCCCTTCTGCAGACTCATAATTCAGCTATCATTGTGGAGATAGGTTTATTTCAAGTTCATGAACAGATTCCTGAATTTGAAAGGAATATGTACGGTGACACTCTTGATGGCTCAGTTTGTAGAGTCTTCGCAGGTATGGTTTTCGGCTGAATTGGCAGGGGTTTGAATCTCTGCCCGCTGGAGGCTATTATCATTGGATACATATTCCAAAGATAGGATTCGGTATTAGATGCGATTGTGGTTCATATTTACATTGATTGAAATCATGAATGTTAGTTATATGTATTCATATATAGATATAAGTATATGTATATATATATATATATATATATATATATATATATATATATATATATATATATATATATATATATATATATATATATATATGTGTGTGTGTGTGTGTGTGTGTGTGTGTGTCTGTGTGTGTGTGTGTGTGTATATATGTGTGTATGCGTGTGTATGTGTGACTTGTAAATTTTGCTTTCCAGAATGCAAGAAATATCACGTGAGGTTAGGCTCAATTATCTTGAACAAAAGAAATACAGGTAAGATGAAATATCATTCGAAAGAGTAAGGATCAATGAGGTGAAATTATAAGTTATTTAGAAACTATGATCTCTCATACACGATCAATAGAATTTGATCTTATTGAAAGACAGAAAAAATGCAAATCTGAGATTGGCTATGTTCAGTTAAATTTGGAAATCCAATCGCCTGATATTGCATATAAAAATCAGGCTATATATTAGTATCCATCATAGGTTGTAGATTTAAGAACAAAGCTCTCAGAAGAATATTTGGAGTGGAATAGCAGGAAAGGATCATATATGAAATTATAAGAAAGATTACTCGAGTGCCATATGTGTATGAGATCATGACAAGTAGTAGATGGAGAGGATTTGGGTACACTCTTTGCACTCCCCAATAAAAATTAGTACAATGAACTTTCAACTGGAGTTGGAAGACCCTGGCCTACATGGCTGAGAACTATGAAGTGTGAAGAAGGAGATGATGGATGGAGAAGTATTGATTTAAAAGCTCAAGACAGAGATGACTAGCAAAATCTATCCGAGGCCCTTTGCGTCAATAGGCGTAGCTGTAGATGGTGGTGATGATATGTATCATCATCATCTCCTCCTACGCCTATTGACCTAAAGAGCCTTGGTTAGATTTTGCCAGTCGTATTTGTCTTGGGCTTTTAATTTAATACTTCTTCATTCATCATCTTCTACTTCGCGCTTTATAGTCCTAAGCCATATAGGCCAGGGTCTTCCAATTCTCCTAGTGCCTTGTTGATCCCAGTTAAACGTTTGGTGAACTAATCTTTCTTGGGGACTTCGAAGAGCATGCCCAAACCATATCATCCACATATGGTACTCGAACAATCTCTCTTATAGTTTCCTTTCTAAAACTGTCCTGCCATTTAACTCCCAATATCCTTCTGAGGGCTTTATTCTCAAATCTACTAAATCCATTGGATAGTGTTTCATTGTCATACTATGACTCAAGTCCATTCAATAACACCGATCTCACTAAACTGATATATAGTCTGATTTTTATATGAAATTTTAGGCGATTGGATTTCCAAATATTACTTTCATAGCCATTGTCAGATTTGCTTTTTTCAATCCTTCACTAAACTCTAATCCTAAGGACCCTGTATTGAAGATCAGTGTTCCTGAATACTTAAATGATTCTACCTCATTAATGTTTTCTCCTTCCAATGATATTTAACCTTCAATTGCATACTCCATTCTCATCATCTTTGGCTTTCTTCTATATATCTTCAGCCTAACGTCTTATGATTTTTTATGCATTCTGGTAAGCAATCATCGCAAATCCTGTGGTGTTCTGCTAACACGGACAGCATCATCTAGGTCTGCTAAATTCCTATCACCAATCCCCTCCAATCCTTCACAATCATCTCTAACTGTTTTACACATTACAAAGTCCATGAGGACGATAAACATCATAGGTGACAAAACATTTCCGTTGATTACTCTGCTGTTCACTGGTAACTCACTTGATAAGAATCTATTAACATTAACTTGGCACTTGCTATGCTCAAGAACAGACTTATATATATATATATATATATATATATATATATATATATATATATATATATATATATATATATATATATATATATATATATATATATAAATATATATATATATATATATATATATATATATATATATATATATATATATATATATTTATATATATATATATATATATATATATATATATATATATATATATATATATATATATATATATATATATATATATATATATATACTCACCAATATAATTGAGAGCAAGTGTCTAGCCATGTATGTAAATGTATTAATTTCCTGTAACGCTGGGCGACAGGGTGGGGGGGGGGATGGGAGTTAATAGTTATACCCACCCACGTAATTCAGCTGCCTGTACCAAAGGTTTATAAATATAATCGAAATAATAAATCACACCATCATGATATACTAGCACCGGCTATTTTGTACCCTTCTCTAATTGTTGATGCTGTATTGCAAGGAGAAATGTATTTAATTTATGTGTTTTAATTTTACTCCGGACTTGTCTGCTCAACACTGCTTCTCTCTCTCTCTCTCTCTCTCTCTCTCTCTCTCTCTCTCTTCTCTCTCTCTCTCTCTCTCTCTCTCTCTCTCTGTTTTAATTCTAAGTTTTCATTATATATACTATTATTATTTTTTTCTATTTTTATTTTTCCGTCTTCCCCTAATACCTCAATTTCCTTTTTCTATTATTCTCGTTTCCTTGTATTTCTATTCCTCGTCTAGTTTCTTTTCTTCTTTTTTTTCTTAAGATACACTATTTTTCAAGTTGAATTTTTAAGTGTTTATATTTACCTCGGTGGAATTAATTTTATTTTTGCGATGTAATTTGGTGAACTACCCAATTTTTTCCTACCCTCCCCCATTTCCCATCACTCCATGTTAAGCCAATGGCAACAGGCAATATAGATCTTATTACCCCGTTTCTTATGCAATGTGGCTTATCACAGAGTTGTTTAACATGCTACGTTGCAGCATTAGTTATAAAACCGCAATTCAATCGAGATAGCAGCCAAGAAAGAACGAATTAGTTTCTACAAGAATGAAACGTGCATTTATTTAATATTATCTTCAATGCAAGTTTCAATAACATTCGCAACCGTGCTAAACAGTTATCAAAATTACCTGGTAATGGGATCACGAGCTCATCCGGCTGCCTCTTGTCCATCTTCAGTTATACGCCATCAAACAAGTGTGGGGATGTCTGAACAAGGCTGTCTCGACATCTGGGGCTTAAGTGACATGTGCGATCAACGATGCAGGTCTAGATCGTTCGAGGAACAAAACTGGTTATCGGGTATTATACATGAGGGTATGGATTCTCTCATCAACACCATGGACAGCAATGACAAATACGAACTAATTTTCCATAAGGAAATGGACGAAAATAAATTGAATCTTCGGACTATCATGATTTCCCCACTTATAATATATTATATAGAATCCGCCCTCCGGAGTTCATGATGGTCATTATCCATTATATATTGTAGAGAGAGAGAGAGAGAGAGAGAGAGAGAGAGAGAGAGAGAGAGAGAGAGAGAGAGAGAGAGAGAGAGACGGGGGGGGGGGAGAGAGATTACAATAACGTGACATGCACAAAGATTCAAATAAATGAAACATATAATGGAAATTGTGAAAGTAGACAAAACGAAAAAAGGAATGAGATGGGAATGAATGAAAATACAACCGGTGAAGTGATATTTAAACAACGAGGAAAGGTATGTGGGTGATAGGAGGATTAAGTACCCCAAGATTGGGTGTCCGAATGATTTTATAATTCTTGAGTATTGTTTTACATATAAAAATAAGGATATTCTGTTGGAATCTCTGTTTTAAAGTAGCATGTCAGTCAATCGATTGGTTTAAAAAATATCAGCAATAAACTTTAGGTCCAGGAGGGTGAAATATATAGTAGTGTACTCTAAGAGGTATTCTCGGAAACCACAAACTCCCACAAATTGCCTTGCCAGCGGTTTATAGTTGGGAAAACTGGAGGGTTGGGAAATGCTGGATCTGTGGGTATTTGCGTGCGTATTCTTATCCATCCGGATATATATTTCTTATTTGTGGCGTACACTAGTGTGTGTGTATGCTCATACACACACACACACACACACACACACACACATATATATATATATATATATATATATATATATATATATATATATATATATATATATATATATATATATATATATATATATATATATCAGCCACTGTATACGATATCAAACAATCTGTTTACTGACATCACAACAGTGACTGCACTTAACGGAGTTCTGGCAGCTCGTAAACAATATTGTTCTGAGAAAGTGGATCCTTCTGCACTTAATGAGCTCATTATAGAAGATTACATAGCTGATGATCCCATGGCAGGAGAAATTAGGTCTGGGAACTCTGCGGGTATTACAAATGAAGCTTTCATTACATCACTAGAGAGAGAGAGAGAGAGAGAGAGAGAGAGAGAGAGAGAGAGAGAGAGAGAGAGAGAGAGAGTAACTACAGTATATTGTAAGTAACATCTCACATTACCTTTCTTAAAGAACCGAAAATATTACTATACACGGGTTTTGTAGTCATATGGGCTATACGCTATATTCTTCACTTGGAAAATCATTCGACCGTGCATATTTTATCATTCTGGAAAGTATCAGTAAATCATTATTCTGAACGTAATTAATGGGGAAATTCAGGAGGCATTGTATCTACAGAAAAGAAATGAGAAAAAAAGAAGTATCACCTACCAATGGCAAACCTTTTGCCATGGAATTGTTGATATATTTTTTTTCTATGGATCTGACAATAACCAAAAATATCTATTTATTATGCAAGATTGTCATCAGGCTTTCAAAAGCATGACAAGTTCTGTTTATGTTCACACATTTACCTTCCTCCATCACAAAAGTGGATGAAACAATGCTACCCAGGTATTTAGAAAATGCAGTTTTGTATCATAAACAATGAACACAGGCTTATGTTAATATGGCCTCATTTACTTTGCCATATTTCTTATCATGTATTTATCTGTAAACCCAGTCCATATACACTGAACACTGAGTTCTTAAATATGTTAAATCTAGTCTGGAAGCAGGGCTAAACGACAAACTCATCAGTAAATTGCAGGCCACCCAATTATCATTACTTATAGGAATATAATCGTCTGATGTTGAAGAAGCCTCCATTTGCTGAGTATTATTCGCAAAGTTTCTCTTGAATAAAATCATTTTTGAGTAGATGAACAAATTGGAAAGTACAGGGACACAAACATTGCCCAGCATATTCTAATTCTGAGGGAGAGGTAGGAAATTAATGACAACAGTATTGACTTTTGCTTCCCCGTTGGAATGAAAATACTGAAATATTTTGAAAAATTCTTTTAGTAACTCCATATTTTGTAAGTATCTTGCATAAAAAATTCTAGCACAACTTATAAAAGGCTTTTGTAAGGCCAATAAAGCACATATGTCTGTATTTTGTTCCCGACATTTCTCCTACTTTTGCCTGAGACTAAAAATAATGTTGATGGTCGTTCTTATCTACCTAAACCTATATTGGGGGTCAGGTATCACAGATTCAGATAATGTTTAGTTAAGTGCCCGATCATCACTACTCATATTATTACGACAGCTGCATATATAAGGAATATATCTTGTCTCTTGTTGCAATCATATATCTCTCGTTTATTTTTATTAATAACTACTATTATAAAGACTTTGGAATTTAGATGTTTTTCTCTCCCCAAAAAAGGGAACATTCAATCAAATGTAGATACTTTCCTTAGAAAGTAGCATCATTGTTTGAAAAATCCCCCAGTAATCCCATTAGGATCATAGTTTTGGCCTTTTTGGTTATTTTTATTGCATTTGAAACCATGCAAATCTATAAGCTTCTTTAGCTCCTGATCATATTTCAAGTTAAGAAGACCACCAAGGCTGTTTATGCTTTGTGAGGAAATATTCAGGTAAGTTATTTAGGTTCTCAGTTCATGCTAAGAGGATGGGTATGTTGACTGCTTTGGTTATGTTGTTTTAAGTCTGTAAACAAATTTGATGGCATTTGATGGTCAAGAAAGTCATGATTTTCCAAAGCCCTTTTTGCTAAAAGCTTTTCTTTAGCTTTGATATCAAATGTTTTGCCACCGACTTCAGGTTTCTCTAGCATTCGGACTATTTGTAAGTTATATTACATGTGTTACAGTTTTTTTCCCACTCACTGTCATGGTAATCCTCAAGAGTATCGGCTAAGTAATAAAGGCCCTCAGTAATTTGAATTTCAGTTCCTTAGACTAAGCATACATGTAGGTTTGAAGTAAATTTTCAATTAGTGGAGGGATCTCACTAGATGATAATCTATTCTATAATCTACCAATTAATATCTGGTCATATATGCTGTAGCCTGGCATGTACCAAGATTAGGCTGTGAGTCAAAGGCATGATGAAAGCAACTGAGTAACCTTATTACGACCCATCGAGTATATATAAACACAAGGTCCCAGTAAGAAGGTCACAAAATACAGACATGCTATTTCTTGTTAACAGGCAACCGGTTCTGGTAACAGTTAACAATGGAGTATGCAGACATGTTTAAACAAGTTGCTGTTAGTATGACGGGAGAGCGAAGATACTAAGTATTATATATACAAAAAAGAGAAATGTTGCTACAATGTACGCTTGTGTGACTCACAGGTGGTACATGGCTCCGCCCCCCCCCCCCTTAAAAGTAACATACCGTACATGTCAAATAGGGCATCATGATCTAGAGAGGTAAACTGTAGGGGAGTCAACTTGCAGGAGATAAGCAGGTTTTAGACAATCAATGTAGACCCAGTCTTCTTTGCCACGATTGTATAGTAGGAATGCTTTCGGATTGCGTTGGATCACTAGGAAAGGGCCTGTGTAAGGGGGCGTTAACGGTGGCTTCCTAGTGTAGTTGTGTAGGAAGATGAGCGTTGCAGAGTGCAAGTCTGTCGGTATGTGATGCTTCGCTGGCGGCTTGTAAGTGATGTAGGCGTTATGTATGCGCTGGAGATCGTCGGAGGTGGTTGCAGAAGAAAAGAATTCGACAGGGACGACCAACGGGTCGCCATACAATATTTCAGCTGCCGGGACGTACAGGACATCTTTAGAAGTGGTCCTTAGTCCCAGGAGGACCAAGGGAAGCTGAGTAAACCAGTTGGAGTCCTTGCAGTAGGACATCAAAGCTGCTTTGAGGCTGTGATGACAATTTCAACCATTCGATTGGCAGCGGGGATGTAGGCAGTTGTCTGATGTAGGGTGATGGTCAGGAGATCTGCTAATGATGTTCACAATTGAGAGGTGAAAGTAGTACCCCTGTCAGAAGTAATATGCTCAGGGATACCAAATCTTCCTATCCATCCTGAGAGTAAGGAAGATGTACATGCGGCAGACATTGCAGTTTCCATGGGAATGGCTTCACGCCAACAAGTGGAGCCGTCGATTACAGTAAACAGGTAACAATGTCCTTGTAATGTGGGTAGGGGGTCTAGAACGTCCACGTGAATGTGGGCAAAACGACGCTGAGGTTGAAGAGAGGTGCCCACTTCTGAATCCGTGGATCGATGTACTTAGGAAGCTTGGCAATAAGTACAGGCAGAGACCCAATACTTTGCATCCTTAGTAATGCCGTGCCAAATGAATTTGGTCTTCAGCAGTTGTGCAGTAGAACGGCACGAGTGATGTGAAAGGCCGTGTAGGAAATCAAACACCTGTCAGTGCATCGGAGTAGGAACCCAGGGTCACGGTCTACCAGTATTGATGTCACAGAGGAGGGTGTTGTTGGAGTCATCGAGTGGGACGCCTTCCCAATGGAGGGATGTGCAGGATGTCCTACATACTTGATACTCTGAATCCTGTCGTTGAGCTCCAGCTAAGGTGTTGTAATTCAATCTCAGTTGAGCGGCAGCCAACTTTTTTCTTGACAGGGCATGCGCAACGGGATTCATTTTCCCAACCATGGTGGTGAGATGTAGGCGTTGACGGGCTGACCAGGCGTCAGACTGTTGAGTGAATGGGTGCACCAGGTGCATGTGGTCTGTGCGAATGACAAACGTCATACTTTCTAAGAAATGGCGAAAGTGACAGACAGCCAAGTGCGCCACCAGCAATTCTGTCTTGGACGACACTTTTCTGCTGAAGAAGGCCAATGGGCGGGGCGTGCCATTGACCACCTAATTGAGGACTGCACCAATAGCGACATCGCTGTCATCGTTGGAAAAAGGGAGAGGGGCATGTGGGAGGGGAAGAATGAGAGCAGCAGCAGTTGATAGGTCATTCTTTGCGTTGCAAAAGGCCGCTTCTTGAAGGGGGCCCAACTTCAGGTCTTATGGCTTGCCCTTGAGGCAGGCGTTGAGGGGAGCAAGAGTGGTGGCAATGGCCTGCAGAAAATGGTGATGATAATTGATCATGCACAAGAACTCCTGCAGTGCTTTGACGGTCAGTATTGATAATGTTTCTTTAAATTTGTATGACTCTTCTAAAGTTTTTGGTGTGATTCTCGACACCAAATTTACTTTTGAGAAATACATTAGGTCTACATCTTCTTCAATTGCACAAAAAATTGGGATATTGAGAAAGTCTTTAAAGATTTTCGATGATCATTCTATTCTGAAGAAGTGTTTTAATTCTTTCATTCTACCTTGTTTTGAGTATTGTTCTCCTGTCTGGTTTTCAGCTGCTGATTCTCATCTTAATTTGTTTAACAGAAACATATTATCTATTAAATTTCTTATTCCTGATCTAACTATTAATCTTTGGCACCGTTGTTCAATTAGTTCATTATGCATGTTGCATAAGAGTTTTCATAACTCTGACCATCCTTTACATTCAGATCTCCCTGGACAATTCTATCCTGTTCGTATTACTTGGCAGGCAGTTGATTCTAATAGCAAGGCCTTTTCTGTCGTGAGGCTCAATGCAACACAGTATTCTGGAAGTTTTATTCCAACTGTTACCAAGTTGTGGAATGATCTTCCTAATCGGGTAGTTGAATCAGTAGAACTTCAAAAGTTCAAAGTTGGAGCAAATGTTTTTATGCTGACCAGGCTAACAAGAGTCATTTTATAGATTATACATGACATATCTGTTTTTGACGTTATTAATAGTTTATATAGGACATATCTGTATTGATATTGTTACTGTTCTAGAAGGATTTATTGTTAACTTGTACTCATAATTTATTTATTACCTTATTTCCTTTCCCCACTGGGCTTTTTTTCCCTACTGGAGCCTTTGGGCTTATAGCATCTTACTTTTCCATCTAGGGTTGTAGCTTGGCTAGTAATAATAATAATAATAATAATAATAATAATAATAATAATAATAATATTTCCTTCTCAGGAGGGGATGGACTAATTCAGGTGCGATATGGTGCCCTAAGAACAACATTTATCCTACAAAACTAAAAGGCCGTTTTGTTGCAGGCGATTGCGCATGATGCGCAGATGATAGAGGTGTTTGTCTTTCCAGGAAGAGAATACAATTATGTCGTCCACGTAACATACCCAGATGGGGAGGTCCCCTATGATGCCATCCATGGACTTTAAAAAGTGGCCCCAGCATTACGATTGCCAAAACACGAGTAATTGAAGGTGTATGTACAGAAGATAGTAGTGATGGTGGTCTTGGGGATGTCTTCTGGGTTCATAGGCAACTGATAATACACCTTCAGCAGGTAGAGCGTGGAGAAAACATTCGGTTTGTGGAATTAGGAGGTCACGTCAGCGAAGTTTGAGAAGGGTTAGTGATCTGGTTCTGTTTGCATGCTTAGGCGCCTGCAATCCCCACATGCACGGAGGGAGCCGTCTTTTCTTCAGGACGATGTGTAAGGGTGACGACCATGGGCTAGAAGCCTTTTAGCAAAGGCCTTTTTCTTCCATTTTGGCAAAAGTCTGTTTTGAGACTGCCAATCGATACGGTGCCAGACATCTGAATTTGGCAAAGACTGGGAGCCCCTTCATCTTGATATGGTGATAAATACCGTGTTTTGCAGGAGCCATTGGTGTTTAGCAAAGTTCTGGACGGAAAACTTCCAGGTATGAAATGAGGAGCTGGGCGTAGGCATCCGTGAGTACGCTAATGGGGAGAGTGAGGTTTGAGGGGGCGAGTTGAAGAGGTGTCGACAAGTTCAAGTCTGTGTTGATCAATCGTCGGTGAGCGACATCGACAAGAAGGTGGAATTGAAAGGATATCCGCACCGAAGATTGGCAATGTGACGTCAGCAACAAAAAACTTCCAATTAAATCTGCCATTTCGAAATTATAATGTGAGGTTTTCCTAACCATAGATGGGTATTGCAGATCCGTTGGCAGCTACCAGGTGGACATCGTCAGACTTAGACAAACTACCTCCTGTCCCGAAGAGTTCCCATGGCAAAACTGAATGACAAGCACGTTTCTACCAAAAATTGCACGCCCGTTCTTGCATTTTGTAGAAAGAAAAGATTAGAAACACGGAAGGACACTGCCACGAGTGATGGCCTACTTAATCGTTTTTTGGCCACTGAAAATCCTTGGCACCTTTCTTTGCGTCAGCCCCGAATCTGGATTGTTAGTAGCAAAACTGCGGCCGATGGGCGGCAGTAATTGGCTGTAGAAGTCGTTGGTTGGGGCACGAGCAAGTGGGGGTTAATGGGTGCTCTGCCGCCGCTCCGGCACTTCACGGGGTAGGTCTGTGTGTCCTATGGCATTCATGTCAGTTTCGGTCGACGTTGAATAGTTGTCATCTTTGTCCTGATTGGAGGCGTTGATAGAGGTCTTGAAGGTCGTGAATTGGCTGTCCATAAGGGCGTCGGCTTAGGTCATCAACTCTTTTATGGGTAAAATATCGACATCGGGTACGGCTTTTCGTACAGGTTCGGGGAAACGGTGTACCCAAAGGGCACGAAGAAGGTTCACATCTCGAGGAGAGCCATCTGCGGCAAGTTGCAGGTAAGCGATATTGGTCATTTACCTGAGGGTGAGCGAAGCCCTTTGGTCCCCCAATGGTTGTTGAGAGAGCTGAAAAAGGTTTGCTATATGGGTGGCTGGCAACGCTGAGTACTACTGTAGAAGGTATGTTTTGAGGGCGTCATACACTATTGGGGTGTATCCTTGTTCACTAAGCCAGTTGGAGATTTCCGGGAAGGTGTCCTCAGGTATTGCCCGGAGAACATAATCGGTTTTGGTGGTTGAGCAAGTTACGCCCTCGATGCAGGACTGGACTTCTGCGCACTGAAACTAAGCAATTACCTCTCTGCTGGCGAACAACAAAAGTTCCAATGGGGCGTCGTCAACTTCCGTGGAGTCCATCATAGTAGCAGTGATGGGGGGAAGGCGGGAGGAGCGAGTCGACTTCCGGGCTCACCAATGTCACGAGCCAAGAGTAGGCTGTGACTCAAAGGCGAGATGAAAGAAACAGAGTAACATCGACACATCGAGTATATAAACACACAAGATCCCGGTAAGAAGGTCACAAAATACAGGCATGCTATTTTTGTTCAACCGGCAACTAGTTTTGTTGAGAGTAAACAATGAAGTATGCAGATATTTTAAAACAAGTTGCTGTCAGTGCGAGAGGAGAGCTAATATACAAAGGATAGTATACACACATAAAAGAGAAATGTCGTTATTATGTACACTCGTGTGACACACGGATACTACAAGTGTCAAGAAACTTTTCTTCTACTTATAAACCCAACAAAAACTGTCTAGCTGAATCCTCAATTTTGACATTCCCATATCCAATCATTTAGTCATTACGTCCTCTTAGACTGTCTTCAGATTCCATTTTAAGCATCAACCTCCCATCACAGCACACGCGAAATAATGGAATCTAAGCAGAATATAGATCTGAATAGAATAGAGATTACCATCTCGTTAAATCTGCCTCAGTTCTTTGATATTATATATATATATATATATATATATATATATATATATATATATATATATATATATATATATATATATATATATATATATATATATATATATATATATATATATATATATATATATATATATATATATATATATATATATATATATATATATATATATATATATATATATATATATATATATATATATATATATATATATATATATATATATATATATACATATATATATATATATATATATATATATATATATATATATATATATATATATATATATATATATATATATATATATATATATATATATATATATATATATATATATATATATATATATATATATATATATATATATATATATATATATATATATATATATATATATATATATATATATATATATATATATATATATATATATATATATATATATATATATATATATATATATATATATATATATATAAGAACAGTAACAAAATTAAATTAGACCTTTCATATTTAAACTAGAAAAAACAAGATAGAACACCGTGCCCTGGTGTACTCTCAAGCAAATGAACAATCCAAGATAGTGGGAGGCCATGTTACAGAGGCTATGACATGCCCCAATATTAGAAAACAATTGCTTGATTTTGGAGTTTCCTTCTTCCAGAAGAGTTTCTTGCCATAGGTAAGGAGCCTCTTATACCCTTACCAAGAGGAAAGAATTCACTGAACAATTAAAATCCACTATTTAACCCTCTAAGCAAAAAAGATTTGTTTAGTAATCTCAGTATTGTCAGGTGTATGAGGACAGAGGAGAAAATGCATAGAATAGGCCTGACTAATGTAACTTAACCAGAGGGCGGGATGCAATGTCTGACCTGTAAAAGGACTCAATAACTCTATACTGTTAGTATCTCAGCAGTTGGCTAGTAACCTGGCCAACCCACTACCTAAATATAATGGAAATAACTTCGACAGTAAGAATAATGAAATACCTGAACAGGTACCAATCAAAAGAATAGGATGAGTAAAGAAAGAATTAAAATTCATGAAAAGAGTCAGAGTACCAAAAGATGGCCTAGAAAATTATTTGATTGTAGATGAAGGAGATTTCATAGTCATAAAACTGGCTGAAAATTACTCAAAATGTCTGCAAGACTGGTGTATATCCTTAGGAAATTTTTTATCATTATGCTAATTCATAGAAAGGGAGAAACCAAAGACATACAATTCAACACCCAATAAGTGGACTCTGCTATATACAGAATATTTACAAAGATTATATTCGGCTGAAGAGAACAACAGCTGCATTTTTATCAACCATGAAAGCATACAGGATTTAGAGGAGAATATTCAACAACTGACCATATCCATATAAATGACCAACTAATGGAAAAAACAATAGAGTATGACAAATGTCTTTGTATGACTTTTATAGACTATGAGAAAACATTTGATTCTGTCAAAAGCTCAACAATCATGGAAGTGCTTCAAGACAAGGAATCAATTAATCTTTTGTTAGAAAAATCTAAGATATCTTTACAGGAATTACAACAAACATAAAGTTACATAAAGATAGAGAGGAAATCCTGCTTAAGAAAGGAGTTACACAGGGAGAGCCCATATCTCTTAAATTATTCACCGCATGCATAGAAGAAGTTTTAAAAAATTTAGATTACAAAAATGTAGGAATTAATATATATAAGGAATACCTTAAAAACTTAAGATTTGCGGATGACTTAGTTTTATTCATTGAATCGTGGGAGAACCTACAACAGATGATAAAGAAAGCTGAGACATAACACTGAGAATGAATACGAGTAAAAGTAAGATAATGGTCACTGAAAATGCAAAAACACAACAGATGAAAGTTATACACGAAACATTAGGGATTTTTAACGAATATACATGTTTACGGCAGACAGTAACATCCCTCTTTTACCTATGCTAAATTAATGATAAATGAAATAGATGATTGTTGTTTTTCCTTATTATATGTTTTTTTTTCTATAATTTCCTTTGGTATACTTATGAAAAAAAAAACTTAATTTTACTTGCAAATATATACAAAATAAGGAATTATTTATTTATAACCTCGTTTTAATGATACCTGAAATACTGATAATATTAATGAAGATGGGAAAAGAAGATAAAGTAAAGTCCTACTTGAATATTTAAACAAAATGTCTACCATATGGACCTATGCTTTTCTCTAATATGTGTTCGGTCACAAGGAGCCCACTTGCTGCGAGATACTTCACCTTTCCGTGGCATCCATACCAGGGACTTTCAATATTGTATTCGCAAAATAGCACAAGACCGGTATCTTGCGTTTCCTGGCTGCATGTGAATGATGAAAGATTAATAAATTCTTTTTCTTACGGGTATCCTTTTTCCATGGATTTCTGTGTTCTTTAAATTTTCTTGTTGCTTTGTGAAGTAAAGAGTTTGGCCATGATTTTTTTTTTCTTTTTTACAAAATTATCACTTTTTCATTCATGGATAACGAATTTTCAAAATTTAAGCCTATTCATGTAAAGACATTCTTTGATCAGCACCTTCATTTAAATATAATATAACGTTTCAGAATACGATGTTTCAGAAAACGTACAAATCAAAAATTATCATTCAATGGACAAGTCTATATCTATATAAAAGTAATTTTTTGAAAAACTGTACAATCTAAATACTGGTTTTCCTGAATTTAGTATATTTTTTCGCTTGGTTACTTTGTTCATATCAATTTTGTAGTGTCACAAATGGAAATACCTAAACAATTCCAAAAAAATAAATCACGTTCAGTGAACTAAAACTAGAAATATGTATAATTGGACATAAGATTCATAAAATCATCATAAGCTTGTAATGAATAAAAATGAACCATGGAATTTAGCATTTTATTCCATATTCCTAAAATTCATCGATAATTTTTGGACTCCTTAAAGGTATGTGAAGAGAAAGCTGTTGCAATGTAGGTGAGCACGTTTTCTGAACCATTACCGAAGCATTATAAAAATAAAAGGTGAATTCCTTTTAAAGGGGAACCTGCTTGGTTAGTAAACACTGTCAAGGGAAAGATTTGAGAAATACTTGACAAACACAAGTGATCCTCATGCATGAAACTTCCTCTGTCATGTTTACAGATATACAGTGATTATAGTAATGTTGTTCAGAGTTACGGGAACTTGCTCCCTGCAGTGATAGTTGAACAAGTGTCTGATAATGCTTGATTGTGTTTGACACTAATCAAACTAATTTTTCATTCATTAAACGTAATAAGTACGTAAAAAATATCCCATCTCATTTATTAAACTTTATTGCCTGCGTCAGAGACAGTGTACTGCATAGTCAAGCCTTCGAGAAAATTTTAAAGTCTATATTAAAATGTTTTGGTCATGAAAATGTGGTGAAAAATACCATCTGTTTATGGAAACTTATGATTTTTTTTAGTAAAGCTGATACTTTGATAGTAATCTCTGCGAAAGTAAATGATATAGTATAAATTCAAAACCTCCAAAATTAGAAGCATATGAACTGTATTTGAGGTTTTCTTGTGAAGGGGAAAAACCACATTCAGAACTAGTACTGGAAATGATTTCGCCAGGATTATATAAACGAGTTCTTGTCATCCATAATTCCTCTTGGAGGTCACTGCAGTCACTTCTCAATGTCTATTTCGTTTAGGGTTACGTCGAGGTTGGGACTCCGAACATTATTTGGTAAACTATATTACCGTTCTCATATTTTGGTTTTAGGAAAAAATATAGTTTAATTCTTAAAACTCCTTTCAATGAATGTATGTTATCAGGCTTTGGAAAAATATAATTATATCTGATGAATTATAATCAATAGGACTTATTCCCGACTCTTGGGTAAATTATTCGTTTTCATCATGGAACATTGGTCAACGAGTTTCCGCTGATTATCATTATTATCATTATTATGGCATTTGCTAGTTTTAGGAGTCCCTTCAGCAATGAGAGGAGACATTATGAAGTAAAATTTAAATGATTTGTCTTTAAATGCAAAAACAAAAAGAGGTAATGGAGGTTAGGAGTAAGGCTGCTAACTGGTGGAATCCTATATATTAGAATGATATTCAAGTAAAGTATTTTCCGTTATCTTTAAGTCGGATATGTTTACGTATATACGTAAATTTGTATATTGATACAAGGGTCTGTCATAAGATTTAATTTTTCATTGCATATCCCTCATGTCTATCGAAATTGCATGATCATATCCAAATTTGGTAAAACATGGTACACTCTGAAGATGGTAGTCTCTCCGAACATGGTTTCTATCAACCGTTTTAATTCATTATTTGATTTACATATAAAGTATTGGAAATTTTCAACGAATTATTTAAAATAAATGTCCGTTAATATCATGATTTTTTTTTTTCATAAAACTAGCTATAACAGACATAAGACACTAATCTTATTCATCGATAATAAAATCAACATCATCATCATCATCATCTCCTCCTAGGCCTATTGAAGCAAAGGGTCTCGGTTAGATTTCACCAGTCATCTCTATCCTGAGTTTTATTCAATACTACTCCAGTCATCATCTACTACTTCACGCTTCATGGTCCGCAACAATGTAGACCAGGGTCTTCCAACTCTTATTGTGCCTTTTGGACCGTAGCTGATAATTTGATAAACCAATCTCTCCTAGGGATTGCAACGAACATGCGCAAACTATCTCTTACTATTCATCATGATCTAATTGACATATGGCGCTCGAGTAATCTATGTTATTCATTAATTTCTAATCTTTTCCTACATTTAAATCAAAATATCTCTTTGAGGCATTTGTTCTCATATCTATCAAATCTGTTGGAGATTGTTTCATTATCATACCATGAATCATGCCCATACAGTAACACCGATCACACAAAATTAATATATAACCTGAATTTTATATATAATTTCAGGCGATTTGATTTCCAAGTTTTTATTAGCCTAGTCATCGTCAATTTTTTTTTTTTTTTTTTTTTTTTTTTTACTCGAGTCTCATTCTACAGACCCTGTATTGGAGATCATAGTTCCTAAATACATAAATATATCTACCTCATTCATGCTTTCTCCTTCCAACAATATTCCATCTTACTGCATACTGCGTTCTCGCAATCTTCGTCTTTCTTTTAATTATCTTGAACACAGCCTCTTCCAAGCATTGCAAATTCTGTGGAATTCTATTAATAAGGAAAACATACTCTAGACCAGGTATTTCCTATTACTTATCGAGACAAATCCTTATCCACCCTCACCGATTTTTCTACGCATTACGAATTCCCTGAGGAGAATAAACAACATAGGTGACAATGCATTCCTTTGGAGTACTCCGTTGTTCACTGGAAATTCATTCGATAGGACTCCACTAACATCAACTATGCTATGTTCATGAATAGAATTGAAGAAATTCAAATTTTAACACCAATTCCATAATAAGGAAGTACTCTCCACAAAATTATCCTGTGCAAATCATTAAATGCTTCATAGTCCACAAACGCCATCAAATGTGGAATTCCCTATTCTACGAAATGCTGTACAACGTCTCAAAATGAGAATTTAGTCAGTCAATTTTCTACTTTTTTTTATCCTGCGTGTACATCTCTTAGCTTTTCATCAAGCTTCCTCTTTATTCTTTTTAAAATGAACATATTATTTTCATGAAGACTTACGGAGGTGTGATGCCTCTGTATTTATTGATATTAGTCAGATGTGGCATTGAGGAGCTGGTGACCACTACCAATATATACATCTGTATAGCTACGTGCATTTCTCAGAGTCCACCTTCTCTCTTTATGAATGATTATGTGATCTCTCTGATTTCTTTATTTGCTACATGTCAAAGTCCATGTATATGTGTGAAGGTCCTTGTGCTGGAAAAGAATACTTCCAATGACAAAATTGTTGGTTGAAAAATTTATCAAGATATATGCTTCACTTTCATTCGTAACTTCACCTCAACACCTATCATATTCTCTATCTGGATCCATTCTAACTTTATGATTGAGGTCCCCAATCACATTTTTCATATCTCTCTATATGATCTCATCTATTTGACAATGCAGTTCTGCATAGTTGACATCTTTTTTTTTCAGAGTAATTTTTTCTTGATGCATAGCACTAACACTCATAAATGCATTCCTTTGATTTGAACATAAAAAGTACCAGTTTACTCTTGGTGTCATAATCATTCCTATATCATTTAATCCAACTCAATCTGTAGTTCATGAATATATATATATATATATATATATATATATATATATATATATATATATATATATATATACATATATATATATATATATATATATAATTTATATATATATATATATATATATATATATATATATATATATATATATATATATATATATGTATATATAAGTATATATATATATATATATATATATATATATATATATATATATATATATATATATATATATATATATATATATATATATATACAGTGTATATATATGTGCAATTATATATATTTATGTATTTATATATACACGAACACACATAGACACACACAAAAACACACACACACACACACACACACACATATATATATATATATATATATATATATATATATATATATATATATATATATATATATATATATATATATATATATATATATATAGGTATATATATATATATATATATATATATATATATATATATATATATATATATATATATATATATATATATATATATATATATATATATATATATATATATATATATATATATATATATATATATATATATATATATATACATATATCACTAAAAGCCAAGCTATCTAAACTTTATTTCATAAATTCATCCTCCAATTGCCGTAACTTTCAACCAGATTTATGATTAAAACGTTACAATTACTAATTGTCATTTTTTTTTTATTATTATTATTCATAAACCGGGATGTTCTCAGCCGCTTTCTGGAACCGAGAAGAGTGGCCATTCTGTCATATTATCTTTCCATAGATAGACTAAATCCATAGAGGATTCATTAGCCAAATACCTGAAAGGATAGCCTGTTCCCTGTGATGGACAGTGTCTATCTAACTAAGCATGTAGCACCTGATAAATATTCCAGTATTAAGTGGGGGGGGGGGGTAAAAAAATAAAAAATAAAACAGGAATGACCGTGGGGAATATTTAGGCAGGAAAGCATATGAGCCTGTCAGAACTATGAATACAGGGAATGGCTATAATGTAAGAAAAACTCATAGAATTAATGATATATTGTATACTGTGGCAAAGAAGATTATGAAACATATACCCATCAAAAAGAGAGAAAGATCTGTTATAAAAACATAACAGTAAGAAAGGAAACTTTGATTGGAACAATTTAGTGAGGTCATGAATAGAACATATGATGGGAATAATGTTATTGATAATGACTGAAATTGAGGAAGACACCGATATACCCATTAATGAATTCAGTGGGTTTGAAGTGGATGGTATATATATATATATATATATATATATATATATATATATATATATATATATATATATATATATATATATATATATATATATATATATGTACGTATAAATACACACACACACACACACACATATATATATATATATATATATATATATATATATATATATATATATATATATATATATATATATATATATATATATATATATATATATATATATATATATACCGATTCATACCAAATTGCTGAGGTAGCGAGTAAGCTTCACAATTTGGTCTTCTTTGAGCAAGGGATGTCGTTCTTGAGTAATTGACCTCGGTCTGATTGCAAAGAATGGAATCAGTAGCTCCGTAAAATTCTTTGAAGTCTCTTGAAACTAATTTTAATCTTCGTAAATATATTTTATATAATGTAAAGTTTTCTAATATAAATTTTTTTGAATGTTTTTTGAATATCCAAATATTTTTGTATTAAATTTTTAGCTTCATACCTTTTATATCAAAGCGTAATTCCAAAACTCAAGGTAGTCCTGGAGAAGGGCCACGAAGTGATCAAGAACACGTGTCGACACCAAACAATAAATGGAGAGAAGTATAGGTATTTCTGCGGTTATTCTCATAACTATTTGCAATACAGTCTGCCCGGATTGAGAATATCTTCGAATTTTTAACGTCACAAAGACATTGCATATCCGTTATGAGATATATATATATATATATATATATATATATATATATATATATATATATATATATATATATATATATATATATATATATATATATATATGCATATATATATATATATATATATATATATATATATATATATATATATATATATATATATATATATATATATATATATATATATATATATATATATATATATATATATATATATGCATATATATATATATATATATATATATATATATATATATATATATATATATATGCATATATATATTTATTTATATATATATATATATATATATATATATATATATATATATATATATATATATATATATATATACATATATATATATTTCTTATTCTAAATTCTAGAAAAATTAAAAAAATAATCATGGTCCATTTTAATATATAGTGCATTTCTACAAGACTTTAAAACGGGGCCTTTGGTCGTTTTAGCTCTTGGGATTTCTTCCTTGACGGGAAACAAGTAGAAATCGGTTCTTGCGTAAACATTTACATTCCGTTGGTAATCAGATGTTTTCTCTTCGGGAAAGAAAATCCGTCTACAATTATAGCTTCGTCGCAACGTGACATAGAAGGACGAAATCGATTATATTCATCTTTTTTTTTTTTACTTCCTGTTTTTCCACTTCGTCATGTGTATCCAGATTTTTCTATGGCATACTCTCTCTCTCTCTCTCTCTCTCTCTCTCTCTCTCTCTCTCTCTCTCTCTCTCTCTCTCTCTCTCTCTCTTCACACACACACACACATACACATACACAGTTTATGATAATTCATATAGATTTTTCCCAAATGTAGAAATTATTATATAATTGAAAACTTCATCATTATTGAAAAAAAGTAGTCATTACGATGGAATAAAAAAAAAAATCATAAAAATTAAATTTTCATATTTTCTAAAAATAAAATTTCAACATGATATGCAATTTAATAACATGACTTCTCTCTTTGAAGTTGCTTGAATATAAATAGAACATGAATCTGAAGAAAAAAACAAAAACAAAAGCAAGAGAGCAATAAACACTAGTGTAAAGGGACATTTAGAAAGACGTAATAGTCCTTTTGGAATATAGAGCTTCTTTGAAGCAATAGAAGGGAAAATAACGTCATTTATAGTCAGTACTCATTAGAAGTATAAAAGATGATAAATCTGAAAGCAACTCCATCAAATGTGGGATCATGGGAAATTATTGCATTAAAAAATGCAAACAACCAACAATAAAGGAGGTATTATATATGTAAAGTACAGAGAGAAAAATGCCTAGTATCCCAAAATATTCAGATTTTCTGACAAACAAATGACCATACAAAATTTTCTCATATCCAAAGAGAATTCCAGGAAAAAAAAAGAGAAAATGAGAAAGGAGTTTTCCTACAATGATTACTTGGTGGTCTGTGGACGTTTTTTTTGCATTTATTGCCAAACTAATAGGGCTCTCTCTCTCTCTCTCTCTCTCTCTCTCTCTCTCTCTCTCTCTCTCTCTCTCTCTCTCTCTCTCTCTCTCTCTCTCTCTCTCTCTCTCTAAAAGCGGAACCTTAAATGCTAAGAGGCAAAAAAAAAAATATCGATTTTAATAATAGATTTAGGAATAGTAGTAGTAATAGTAGGATAATAGTACTAGTAGGAGCTTAGCTGCAGCTCTTATTTGAAGAGCTGAATGTTGATAGTCGTAGGGCCCAAGCAAAAAAATTAGCCGTGTTTTGGAGGAAAAATGTATAATTACAAAGTGTCTGTAGAGTAGAACGAACGAAAGGGAAAAACAGAATGTAATACAGATTGAAAATATAAAGTATATTTATTTTCAGTAAGTTCCCCATGTTTTAAAAATAAGAGTTACGTAACATTGAAATCTGAATACGTACAAACAAAAAATATGTGAAAACGGCCCCTTGCCTTTATATTGTAGGCATATAAATAATTGTTTTGCCATTCACTACTTTTCACATGGGGAGGATTTATTAGTGTCATTTTAATCAGATTTATTACTGACAAAAATGTAATGTCATCAATAATAATTGAGCCTTGAAGATCATGAAGGTATATAACGGAAGTAATATTTACATAAGAAAAATTACTCAACTTAACAATAAAGAAAAAAAATAGTAAACAAATAAATAAATAAATAAATGAAATAAAATAAATTAAAAGTGAGAAATAATTTAAGATATGCAAGACCTCGGGAAAGATTATTGTTGTCATTCCACCTCACGCAATACACAGCAGTCATTACTTGAGAGAATTTGAAACGTCTTGTACCAACCGTGTTTAACACAATTGTACATAATTCCTTTTGCATATATTATGCTTGTATCTTCGCTCTTCCCTCGCACTAAAACGAACATGAAAATTCATGTCTGGTTTTTCCTCTGTAATATTGTCTGTCTTGTAAACTTGTTACGTCCTGTTGCCTTGAAGTTTTGTATATAAGGAGAGTGTTCTACAATAATGTAACTCAGTTGTTTCCAACCTGACTTTGATTTCACACCCTTATTCGGCGCTGTCCCATTGGTGACCCCGGAAGTCGACTCGCTCCCACTGCCTTCCACCCCCACCTCCCTCGCCCCTCCATCGTTGGTACTATGACGGAGACTGACTCTACTACAGCAGTTAGCTCTGCGGCCACCCCATTGAAACTTTCACCGTTCGCCAGCGGAGAAGCGTTTGCTTGGTTTCAACGCGCTGAAGTCCACTTTCGTATCAGGGGCTTGATTCGCTTACCACCAAAGCGGATTATGTTCTCCCGGCGATACCCGAGGACACCTTCCCAGAAATATCCTTGTGAACAAGGAGACACCCCAATAGCGTATGAAACTCTCAAAACATACCTTCTGCAGCAGTACTCGCCGTCCCCAGCCGCCCGTATAGCAAAGCTTTTTCAGCTCTCGCAACAACCGGTGGGGGACCAAAGGGCTTCGCTTGCCCTCAGGGAAATGACCAGTATCGCTCACCTTCAACCTGCCGCAGACGGCTCTCCTCGTGAGGTGAACCTACTCCGTGCACTTTGGATACGCCGTTTACCTGAACCTGTACGCGCTGCCATACCCAATGTCGATAGTTTACCCATAAAAGACTTGATGACCAAAGCCGACGCCCTTATGGACAGCCACCTCAAGACCTCCATCAACGCCTCCACCCCTGACGACGAGGATGCCTATTCAACCGAAGCTGACACGAATGCCGTAGGACGTGCCGAAGCGTTGACAAAGCCGCCCACCACTCACCAATCACTCCCGCCCCAACGAACGACTTCTACAGCCCCTTACTACCTCCCATCCGCCGCAGTTTTGCTATTACCACTTCAGATTCGGGGCAACTGCGAAGAAATGTGCCAAAGATTGTCAGTGGCCAAAAAACGTGTGAGTAGGCCATCGCTTGTGGCGGTGGCCTCCCATGTTTCTAATCTTTTCTTTTTACAGGATGCAGGAACGGGCATGCGATTTTTGGTAGACATGGGTGCTTGTCGTTCTCTTTTGCCAAGGAAACTCTTCAAGGCACAATGTAGTCTGTGTACATCTGCCGATGTCCGCTTGGTAGCAGCCAACGGATCTGCGATACCCACCAACAGTTACGAGAACCTCACATTATCGATCGGAAATGGTAAATTCAATTGGAAGTTTCTCATTGCAGACGTCACAATGCTAATCCTCGGTGCGGATCTCCTCTCTCATTTCCACCTTCTGGTTGATGTCGCCCACCGACGATTGGTCAACGCAGACTCGTACTTGTTGACACCTCTTCAACCCTTCCCCTCTAACCTCGCTCTCCACATCAGCGCACCCACGGATGCCTACGACCACCTCCTCACGTCGTACCCGGAAGTTTTCCGTCCAGAACTTTGCCAAACGCCCACAGTTCCTGCCAAGCACGATATTTATCACCATATTAAGACGACGGGACCGCCAGTCTTTGTAAAATTCAGACGTCTGGCACCGGAACGATTGGCAGCCGCCAAACAGAGGTTCGCCAAAATGGAGAAAATGGGCCTTTGCCAAAAGGCCTCCAGCCCATGGTCGTCACCCTTACACACCGTTGTGAAGAAAGACGGCTCCCTCCGTCCGTGCGGGGATTATAGGCGCCTGAACATGCAAACAGAACCGGATCACTACCCCCTCCCAAACATTGCCGATGTAACCTCCTACATGCACAAAGCGATGGTATTCTCTACGCTCGACCCCCTAAAGGGGTATTATCAGGTGCCTATGAACCCAGAAGACATCCGCAAGACCGCCATCGCCACTCCGTTTGGCACATACACCTTCAATTACTCCTGTTTTGGCCTTCGTAATGCTGGGGCAACGTTTCAACGTCTCATGGATGGCATCTTAGGGGACCTCCCTTTCTGTGTAAGTTATGTGGACGACATACTTTTGTTCTCCTCCTCAAAAGAGGAACACCTCTGTCACCTGCGCATCGTGCTCGACCGCCTGCAACAAAACGGCCTTGTAGTCTCGTATGACAAGTGTACCTTTGGCGCCAAAGAAGTGTCGTTCTTAGGGCAGCGTATCACTCCTGAAGGAGTCCATCCCCTCCATGAGAAGGTAGCGGCTGTTCAGAATTTCCCCGCGCCCTCGACCGTCAAAGCTCTGCAGGAATTCTTGGGCATGATCAACTATTATCACCGTTTTCTGCCAGCCATTGCCGCCACTCTTGCTCCCCTCTACGCCTCCCTCAAGGGCAAGCCAAAGGACCTGAAGTGGAGTCCCCTTAAAGAAGCAGCCTTCTGCAATGCAAAGAAGGCCCTATCAACTGCTGCGGTTCTCACTTTTACTATCCCACACGCCCCTCTCCTTCTCTCCACCGATGCCAGCGACGTCGCTATTGGTGCAGTGCTCGAGCAGGTGGTCAAAGGCTCGCCCAGCCCATTGGCCTTCTTCAGCAGAAAACTGTCCAAGGCAGAATCGGGTTATTCTACCTTCGATTGAGAATTGCTGGCGGTGCACTTGGCTGTTCGTCACTTTCGCCATTTCTTAGAAGGTACGCCCTTCATCATTCGCACAGATCACATGCCTCTGGTGCACGCCTTCACTCGACAGTCTGACGCCTGGTCCGCCTGTCGACGCCGATATCTCTCCGCCGTGGCTGAATACAATTGCACCCTCCAATACGTCCCTGGGAAAATGAATCCCGTTGCCAATGCCCTGTCAAGAAACACATTGGCTGCCGTTCAACTGGGATTGAATTACAACGCACTGGCTGAAGCCCAATGACAGGATCCAGAGTATCAAGCTTGTAGGACATCCTGCACGTCCCTCCGTTGGGAAGATTTTCCCCTCGAAGACTCCAACACCACCCTCCTCTGTGACGTCAGTACTGGTAGACCGGGACCTTGGATTCCTGCTCCCATGCGCCGACAGGTGTTTGATTTCATCCACGGCCTTTCACATCCCTCGTGCCGTTCTACTGCACAGCTGCTGAAGGCAAAGTTCATTTTTCACGGCATTTCTAAGGATGCTAAGGATTGGGTCCGCGCCTGTACTTATTGCCAAACTTCCAAAGTACATCGACACACGGATTCAGGATTGGGCACCTTTCCTCAACCTCAGCGTCGTTTCGCACACATTCATGTCGACGTTGTAGGAACCCTACCCACATCACAAGGACATCGTTACCTGTTTACCGTCATCGACCTCTCCACTCGCTGGCCTGAAGCCATTCCCATGGAAACTGCAACGTCGGCCTCATGTACATCTGCCTTACTCTCTGGATGGATTTCAAGATTCGGTATCCCTGAGCATATTACTTCTGACAGGGGAACCACTTTCACCTCTCAATTGTGGACGTCATTAGTGAATCTCCTGGGCATCACCCTACATCAGACAACAGCCTACAACCCCACTGCCAATGGAATGGCTGAACGTTTTCATCGCACCCTCAAAGCAGCTTTGATGTCCTGCTGCAAGGATTGCAACTGGTTTACTCAGCTTCCCAGGGTCCTCCTTGGACTAAGGACCACTCCTAAAGACGCCCTCGACGTCTCGGCAGATGAAATGGTGTATGGCGACCCGTTGGTCGTCCCTGCCGAATTTTTTCCTTCTATAACATCCTCCGACGATCTCCAGCGCATACGTCACGTCGTGGGAAAATTTACTCCGTGCCGCCAGACTTACAAGCCCCCAGCGAAGCATCACATACCAACGGACTTGCACTCTGCAACGCACGTCTTCCTGCGCAACGACACCAGCAAGCCACCACTAACGCCCCCTTACACGGGCCCTTTCCTTGTGATCCGACGCAGTCCGAAAGCATTCCTCCTAAACATTCGGGGCAAAGAAGACTGGGTCTCCCTTGATTGTCTAAAACCTGCTTATCTTCTGCCAGATGACCCGCCTACAGTTCGCCTCTCTAGATCAGGGCACCCTATTTAACATGTACAGTATGTCATTTTTAGGAGGGGAGCCATGTACCAACCGTGTTTCACATAATTGTACATAATTCCTTTTGTATATATTATGCTTGTATCTTCGCTCTTCCCTCGCACTAAAACGAACATGAAAATTCATGTCTGGTTTTTCCTCTGTAATATTGTCTGTCCTGTGAACTTGTTATGTCCTGTTGCCTTGAGGTTTTGTATATAAGGAGAGTGTTCTACAATAATATAACTCAGTCGTTTCCAACCTGCCTTTGAGTTCACACCCTTACTCGGCGCCATCACAGTCTCTTTGATCCCTAAATGCATCCACGTTTGAGCCTTTTACTCTTCCTCTATTTCAGCTTCCTTCCTTTCTTCTTGCTTTCCAAACGCTTTTAACTTTCATATCAAAGTGCAACTGTGGGATTTTCTGCAAATTGGAGCTCAGCACCGAATGGCTTTCTCGGTTTAACACCACACATTTATACCTGATTCCTTAATTTTTTTTTTTTTTATAAAATATTTTTTTATTTAATTTTGTTTGGGAGGGGGATGTTAAAATGCAAAATAAAACATTGTTTCAGCCCATTATGCTCTATATGTTTTACACTGTCTAAAACTGTGCTAGAAAAGTATAAGCTTTGGGTCCAACATATGATAAACTGAAAAAAAAATTCAAGTTACTAAAGCAACAACATATACTTCCTGATCTCCACCAAATGAAAATATGGTTACAGTTAGCTTTCGACCTAAGGCTGCGAGAGAGCATTATGTGGTTGAGTTTAAATATGCTATTACTAATTAGTGATACTGTGTCGTATATACAGTACAATGTTTTAACTCGAAAAGATGGAACGTGTATGTATTAAACGCGTAAACTACGTTTGTCTTTGTGATGTATTATAAAGGTTTATTTGCGAGAAAGAAATGCTTTTAGATGAGCATTGTATATGAATTACATATTTCTATGTATCTTGCATGATGAATAATATTTTTGCATGATGTAGATATGGAAGAAACTCGATCATTTGGTATAAAGATTTCATGTCAGTTTTTATAAGACTGCAGAGATACTTTAAGAGTTTCTCTCATTTATTTATTTTTTTTGAAACATTACCTTTAAAGAATGTAATTTTGAAAAGTATCATTCCACCAAATCTCTCTCTCTCTCTCTCTCTCTCTCTCTCTCTCTCTCTCTCTCGTAAAACCCAATTATTATATATTCTGCTAGAAATAGACATTCGGTAAGTTGCGTTCAAGATTATAGGATTTATTCACATAGCCAGTCTAGTTGTCATTAATCGTATTCCTTTACAACTGCAATACTGCTTGAGTAATGGACCACCTTTAAGGGAGGTAATAACTGTGAATTGTGGGAAGCTCAGTCAGAGGCAAAAGATATTTTGGCCTCGATATTAGATTCCCTACGTTCAATCCGTGGTTAAATCATTCTATTGGAATTGCTTGCCGTTTCTGCTTAAGATGCAATATGATCGGTTGAATTGGCGAATGTGATTGTTGGACTTCTTCAATCATCAATTTAGGAAGCAATTATCTCTCACCAGCATACAGGGAAGAACATGTGTAGGCAGTATTGATAGCATGATAACTCAGGTGCGAGGAATGATAGATTTATTAAAAGAAAAACAATCATCTATGTTGTAACCTCTGCGTTAGCAATTAAGTTCCATAGAAATAGACCTGGTTATCTTACTGAGCAAACTCTTTACTTAGCATATGAGGTTTCTCCTCTCGACATTCAATGAACTTTGTAGCAACTGCCAAAAATTAGTAAATTTTTGGGCTGAAACTTAGCAGCCGCTGAATGTATCCTTTTTCATGCTTTTCTTAAATTTAGTTCTATTAAGATTTTAAATCTCCCAAGAAAATAAATCACATCATTGTCAGGTATCGACTGTCAGCAAACCTATTAGTAAAATAATTCTTGAACTTGATTAACCTTTATTTTATATATATACATACATACATACATATATATATATATATATATTATATATATATATATATATATATATATATATATATATATATATATATATATATATATATATATATATATATATATATATATATATATATATATATATATATATATATATATATATATATATATATATATGTATGTATATATATATATATATATATTTATATATATATATAATATATTATATATATATATATATATAATATATATATATATATATATATATATATATATATATATATGTAATCAGTTTAAACATATTACGCGCTGTGTCATGCAGCCTAAAAATCCTCATGACCATCAAATTACTCGCAGGATTTTTGTATGTGTAAATACATATTATACTATATCCAACATATATACATATGCATGTATATATAAATATATATATATATATATATATATATAATATATATATATATATATATATATATATATAAATATAAATATATATATATATATATATATATATATATATATATATATATATATATAATATATATATATATATTTATATATATATATATATTATATATATATATATATATATATATTATGTAAATAAAAAAGAAAAATTTAATGTGTTTTATATTGTTAATGAACATCTGGGTATTTTTATGTAGTTTTACCGTTTCCTATAGGAAACACCATCACCAGGACATATTCAGGCTTTGAAATTATCTTTAAATTATTAATTTAGAATTTTTATAGAAAAACTCTAAAATGTTTCCACTTTGTCGCAATACGGAATTAAATTTTTAGGTTATTCTTATTTTTTTCATATAATGACTTAGTTTCAATATATGTTTTTTTTTTTCTTGTTTTTTATACTAGTACTACTAAAGATAATAGTATTTAAAGATATATATTCAAGTGCAATAAAGATATATTTTTGTGCACCCTGCAAAGACGCGAAAATATGCAACATCGTCAGACAATATTAAATCATTACTCGGGAGTTGCTCTTCATCAATATGCGTCCTCAGACGATCACGAAATCGAGGGAGAATCTGCACGAGTATTCAGATGCCAAAGGTAATTCAGACTTTTAAGGAAAAGAAATTCACCAAATATTTCACGTTTTAGATCGAATAATTGACCACAAGGACGATATAACGTCTATATTACAAATTCGTTATCGTTTATATATATATAATATATATATATATATATATATATATATATATATATATATATATATATATATATATATATATATATATATATATATATATATATATATATATATATATATATATATATATATATATATATACACCGATCCATACCAAATTGTTGAGGTAGCAAGTAAGCTTCACAGTTTGGTCGTCTTTGAGCAATGGATGTCGTTCTTGAGTAATTGAACTCGGTCTGATTGCAAAGAATGGAATCATTAGCTCCGTAAATTTCTTTGAAGTCTTTTGAAAAATCATTTATATTTTGAAAAAAAAAAACTATCTTTAACCTTCATATCTATATTTCAAAGAATGTAAAGTTTTTCTAATATATATTTTTGTTGAATGTTTTCCGAATCTCCAAATATTTTTATATTACATTTTCTCCATCATACCTTTTATATCAAAGCGTAATTCCAAAACTCAAGGTAGTCCTTGAGAAGGGTCGCGAAGAAATTAAGGACACGTGTCGACACCAAACAATAAATAGAGAGAATTAAAGGTATTTTTCCGGTTATTCTCATAACTATTTGCAATACAGTCTGCCCGGATTGAGAATATATTCGATTTTTAAACGCCACAAAGGCATTGCCTATCCGTTATGATATATATATAATATATATATATATATATATATATATATATATATATATATATATATATATATATATATATATATATATATATATATATATATATTTCTTATTTTAAATTCTAGAAAAATTAAAAAAGTAATCATGGTCCATTTTAATATATAGTGCATTTCTACAAGACTTTAAAACAGGGCCTTTGGTCGTTTTAGCTCTTGGGATTTCTTCCTTGACGGGAAACAAGTAGAAATCGGTTCTTGCGTAAATATTTACATTCCGTTGGTAATCAGTTGTTTTCTCTTCGGGAAAGAAAATCCGTCTACAATTATAGCTTTGTCGCAACGTGACATAGAAGGACGAAATCGATTATATTTATTTTTTTTTTACTTCCTTTTTTTCCGCTTCGTCGTGTGTATCCACATTTTTCTATGGCATGCTCTCTCCCCTCTCTCTCTCTCTCTCTCTCTCTCTCTCTCTCTCTCTCTCTCTCTCTCTCTTTCACACACACACACACATACACATACACAGTTCACGATAATTCATATAGATTTTTCCCAAATGCAGAAATTATTATACAATTGAAAACTTCATCATTATTGAAAAAAAACAGTCATTACGATGGAAGTAAAAGATAGGTTATCTTCATATAAATAAAAAAAAAAAAAATAAAAAATAAATAAATTTTCATATTTTCTTAAAATAGAATTTCAACATGATATGTTATTTAATAACATGACTTCTCTCTTTGAAGTTGCTTGAATATAAATAGAACAGGAATCTGAAGAAAAAAAAACAAAAAGAAAAGCAAGTGAGCAATAAACACTAGTGTAAAGGGACATTTAGAAATACGTAATAGTCCTTTTGGAATATAGAGCTTCTTTGAAGCAATAGAAGGGAAAATTACGTCATTTATAGTCAGTACTCATTACAAGTATAAAAGATGATAAATCTCAAAGCAATTCCATCTAATGTGGGATCATGGGAAATTATTGCATTAAAAAATGCAAACAACGAACAATAAAGGAGGTATTATATATGTAAAGTACAGAGAGAAAAATGCCTAGTATCCCAAAATATTCAGATTTTTTGACAAACAAATGACCATACAAAATTTTCTCTCAGAGTAGAGTAATATCCAAAGAGAATTCCAGGAAAAAAAAAGAGACAATCAGAAAGGAGTTTTCCTACAATGATTACTTGGTGGTCTGTGGACGCTTTTTTGCATTTATTGCCAAACTAATAGGTCTCTCTCTCTCTCTCTCTCTCTCTCTCTCTCTCTCTCTCTCTCTCTCTCTCTCTCTCTCTCTCTCTCTCTCTCTCTCCTCTCTCTCTCTCTCTCTCTTTTCTCTAAAAGCTGAACCTTAAATGCTAAGAGGCAAAAAATAGAATATCGATTTTAATAATAGTTTTAGGAATAGAAGTAGTAATAGTAGGATAATAGTACTAGTAGG
>NC_090748.1:50034250-50041750 GCF_036898095.1 Palaemon carinicauda | reverse complement strand
CCCGAGAAAATCCTTAGTCTTCCCGCCCTTCTCTTATAACATTAAGTATAAGGTATTCACATCTACACATTCTCTAACACTGCCTATCATCAAGGCTGAACTTAAATCCTGCAGCCAATTGCCATTCGGGAACTGCGCTGGTCCCAGCAACCAGGAATCATATAAATACATGAGTAATAAAGCATCCGCCTGACGGACCTCACTTGACATATTTAACCCCTGATTCTTTTTAGGTTCACTCAACAATATTATACGTATTTCCACACTCAGCAAAATTACCACATTTTACGTATAAATTTAGCATCAACATAAGACATTGTTATCATCACGTTTATTTAAAACACATCGAAAGTAGAAATGAGGCCTGTTCAAATAACAACAGCAAGGGAAGAAAAAAATTCTACTCATCAATTCGAGGGATGTCACATATGTAGGTTAAGGAGGAACACTTTTGAAAACTATCTTTTCAGGTACCACATGTATAAGTGCCTGATGATGTTCAGGACACTAAGCCATTAACAATGCTTTGTATCACAACTGTATTAGACTTAACCCTGTTTACTCGGTAAGAACCCAAATACGCTGGCTCTAGTTTGTGTTTCCTAGGTTGTAATCATTTGAAATACACACGATCGCACAACGAATACTTTTACCGGTGTAGTTTTGAACCGACCATCATACTTTGAGCCGTGATTTTCATCAGTTTTTTCAAAAACCTTTCAGTGGTGTTCATTACTCTCCTCAATAATTTTAATAAACATAAGCGGTATTGCTCAGTTGAATAATTTGGCAGTAGTTGCGAATTAAGGAGAACCGTATATGGTAACACAGGATCCTGTCTATAGACTAAAAAGAAAGGCGTGTCTCTAAGTGAAGAAACTAGCAACGTTCAAAGCTAGCTCAGCTGTAGGAAGCATGGCGTGACAATGGGGGGGAGGGTCATGAGCCACTAAGTAACGCAAAATGCGTGATACTTCCCTATTATGCGACTCTGCTAAGCCATTTGCTGAAGGCCTATATGCGGTCAATGAAAAGTGTTAAATTTTCATCAAGTCCGTGACCGATTTCACCACCCTATTCATAAACTCAAGACCATTATCACTTATCAAAATTTTCGGGCAACCCGAACCTAGTAATGAAAGAGTACAGTACCTGGGCTAATGAGTTTGCAGATTTATCTAACATTGCGTAAGTATGAATTTACAGAGTAAATCCATCCACAAATACACATATATACTCATGTTGTGTTAAGCCAGAAGGAAATGGTCCTACTACATCCATATGCACTCTATAAAATTTAATGGGAACAATTGGCCACTTTCTGGCTTCCGGTACAGGGATTTTATGTTTTTTGAAACATTTACAAGCATGACGACCTTTTATATAATTCTCCATAGACTTTTTCATTCCTAACCAGAAGGAGGATTCACATGCTCTCCTTAATGTTCTATCAATCCATATATCTCCTGCATACGGACTTGCATGTACAATGTGAATGGCTCGTTTAATTAAGGGGGGGGGGGAGGAAGACTACCCGTGCACAGAATTCCCCTCACCTCTCTTTGTAAGCACAATAATAGACATAATTTTCAACAAGAAAATTCTCTCGAGGCACCTTCAGAAATGATGAATAACTCTCTGATTTTCATTTAATCACTGCTTGCACACTTTCCATCCATTCCTCTTTTTTCTGTCCCTCTCGGACTTCTTTTATGTCCCAACCTCCTAAGTCAATCAAACTTGCATCATCAGGGCATTCATTCTGGACACCCCTGGACATGTACTCGGTCATCCAAATATATTCATCTCTCTCTCTCTCTCTCTCTCTCTCTCTTCTCCTCTCTCTCTCTCTCCTCTCTCTCTCTCTCTCCATATGATGGGGGTCTTCACTATTTTGGCTACGTTGTTCGTTCCTCTTTTGTGCCCTGGTTATTACTCCTATTACTGCACTTCTAGAGAGAGCATCAGGTACCTTGTTAGCCTAACCTTCTATGTGGCGAAAACCCTTCATATTAGATTCTAACAATGTCTCAATCCATCTCGTTTGACGAGAGGTCAAATCACTTTTATAATACAAATCTTGTAAGGGGCGAAAATCGCTTTGTAACTCAAAAGAGCCAATGCCTCTCTAGAACCCAAAAAAATAGCCAAAGCCTCGCGATTGCATTTCCTATAATTTTTTTCTGCCCCTTTTAACGACCGGGAAGTAAAACAAATGGTCTCTCTCTGCCTTTATCATCTCGTTGAGACACTATGCCACCAATAGCTATGCTACTCCGCATCTGTTGTCACTGAAAACGGGCAATCAAATCTAGGATATGCGAGCAGTTCATTGCTAGTTAAGTCAGCTTTAAAATGATTAAAGGCCCTTTCTTCTTCCTTTCCCCAATTTATCATTTTTTTTTCTTTAAAGCATCTAAGGGTCTCGCTATCTCTCCAAAACCTCTTATGAATTTACAGTAATACCCAGCTAGCCCAAGGAACCCAGCTACTTCCTTAGAGTTACGTGGCCTGAGGAAATCTGTAATAGCCGCTACTTTTACTGGGGCAGGGTTGGATACCTTCTTGGGTAATCATGTGACCTAAAATTCGACCTGTTTACAGAAAAATTTGTATTTTGACAAATTTATTTTCATACCATTGCGTTGCAATGCTTCTAAAACTTTATGAAAGTTATTATTAGGTTCTTTGGCCGTTCCCCTGTAATTATATCATCTAAATAAACAAGAACATTATGGGCAATCAAGGGCGACAAAACCGCCATCATTACTATAGAAAAATGACTTGGAGCATTTTTTTACACTGAAAGGAAGAAAATTAACCCTGGAATGGTACGGTGGGTCGTCCGCGACCCCGAGCGTAAAAAAAAAACAGGTTTTTCTCACGTGACTCACCCCCGTGACTGAATTTGTGGGTGATCGACCTGCAGTAGGTGTCTCACCTACACTCTCTAGTAGTGTCCAGATGTGCATTGCTGTAGCTGTACTCCTTCCCCGATTTCTGAGACGCATCGGGGGTCGAGCGCGACCGAGTTTACCCTTCTAAGGTAATTTGCATAATTATCAAAGTTATTACGTATTATGAAATTGTCGTAGAATGGTGCAACTTGTATAGGTTATCAGTTGTGGAAAGTCTTGGTGGATTGTTTGGCTACCATGTGCATGATTTTTTTTTTAGTTAGAATGTCGTTCATCACCACGAGGACCATTTTACCGCGAGTGCCCCTTTTTAATTTTTTTTCATTTTTTTGCCAAGTCCTTTTTCCGTAAGATATTGCCAAATAGTGTTGTAAAACTTTTGCTTTTTTAGTGTTGGAAAGTGTGTCTAGATGATCTGGCTACCCATGCGTGACTTTGTTTTTGTCAGATACAACGTAGTTATTGGTATATTGGGTATTTAACTGCGGTTGCCAATCTCTGTTTTTTTTTTCAATATTTGTAAAAATTTACTACGTAGTAAGGAATTGCCGTATATTATTGATTTTTTTTTTTCATGTTTATGTGTTAGAAAGTATGCATTGATGGTTGGGCTAACACGTGCACGTCTTTTTTTTTTATCTGAGATGCTGTATATTAGAATGTCGGGCCTTTTACCGCGAGTGCCCCTTTTTCATTTTTTTAAATTTTTTTGCCAAGTCATTTTTCCGTAAGATATTGCCAAATAGCGTCGTAAAACTTTTGCTTTTTTAGTGTTGGAAAGTGTGTCTAGATGATCGGGTTACCCATGCGTGACTTTGTTTTTGTCAGATACGAAGTAGTTATTGGTATATTGGGTATTTAACTGCGGTTGCCAATTTCTGTTTTTTTTTCAATATTTGTAAAAATTTAATACGTAGTAAGGAATTGCCGTATATTATTGATTTTTTTTTCATGTTTATGTGTTAGAAAGTGTGCCTTGATGGTTGGGCTAACACGTGCATGTCTTTTTTTTTTATCTGAGATGCCGTATATTAGAATGTTGGGCATTTTTCCGCGAGTGCCCCTTTTTATTTGTTTTGCATTTTTGTGCTTATTCATGTTACCGTAAGGAATTGGCAAGTAGTGTCGCAAAACTTATATTTTTATAGTGTTGGAAAGTGTTTCTAGATGATCTGGCTACCCATGCCTATTTTTTTTTTAGCCAGATATGGCGTATATATAGGTATGTGTTCGATTTTCCTTTGATTGCCATTTTTTCGTTTTTTCCCATTTCTTTCAAAATTACTACGTACTAAGGAACTATCAAATAGTAAAGATTCATTTAGATGTTTATTTGTCGGAGAATGTGCCTTGATGGTTTGCCTAGCACGTGGCTGAATTTTTTTTTTCTGAAATGCGTATAATAAAATGTTGGCCATTTTTCCGCGAGTGTCCCTTTTTATTTGTTTTTCATTTTTTTACTTAGTCATGTTACCGTAAGGAATTGGCAAGAAGTGTCGCAAAACTTATATTTTTATAGTGTTGGAAAGTGTTTCTAGATGATCTGACTACCCATGCCTATCTATATTTTTAGCCAGATATGGCGTATATATAGGTATGTGTTCGATTTTCCTGCGATTGCCACTTTTTCGTTTTTTCCCATTTCTTTCAAAATTACTACGTACTAAGGAACTATCACAGAGTAATGATTCCTCCTGTCCGTCGTCGCTTTCTCGGCTACTGCTTGTGATGTCTTGCGTGAGGGGGGGGGGCATCGAACTCCCTCGTCTCCCCCTTTCTGTGTTCCCTTTTCCTCGGACGATGGGCGGGGGGATGTGTGCAAGCCCCCCAGCCCGCCCGACCTTGGTGATTCTTGCTGGGCACTCTCGAGATAAATGACCATAAGCCTGACAAGTGTAACAGCGGGGGATCCTTGGGTTTACACTCCACTCGTTGGTGCCCCTCTCCCCAATAGTGCCAACATCAGAAGACTGTGCTAATATGCTAGACTTCTGAATTTGGAAATTTCCAGCTTGGAACTCATTGGCTATTTCTAGTTGCATCGTTGGTAGTTCCAACATGTCTCTCAGATGCAAAGGAATTCAGCGTCCATAGTTGGTGTGATATAAGGCATGGAACCTCACTCCTAGTTCTCTGATTGTGTCTATGTATATTGCGAAGGATGATTGGCGTAGAGAACCGAGGTATACCAGAAGTGTCACCTCCAGTTACAGAACAGTTGCCCAGTACTGAGATTGAGGACACGATCCTGCTCTTTTTTTGCACCAGTCATCCAATTCCAACTGCTCATTGCTTTCACCAAACTAGTTAGTGTAATCTATGTAAGCATATTGTTGCAGAATGAACAGATCTACTGCTTTCACTTGATGAGCCCTCCTGGTTTGACTGATATGGGTGGCTCGGAAGGCGGACTCACCTGTCCCTGCACTGGTGACCTCAGCCTGTACAAGTACTTGCACCCATCCACTCCCCTGTAACCAGTCACCAATGGTTTTCAGTGCTTCCATCTCTATATAAAGACCACGAAAGAGAAATACAATCTTTGCTTCACCATATTCGTGGGGCCACTTCCATTGGATTTTCTTGGTTAAAGCAAACAGTGGCTGGACTAATGTTACTACTATTCTTTTGCCTATGTTGAGAGAAACCACAACATTCCTAACAACATCCACAGAGTTCTTGATCATGGCCACAATGTTGGCACTCTCTAAGAAGAGTGGAAGCGGTGCCATGGGACATATAGTCTGACTATGCTGTATAGTCTACTTGCGTGCATAATATTCAGACCATGAAGTGTTCTTCACTGTTGATGCTTCTTGCAGTGCAATATTGCTGTGTTTCAACCAAAGGTGCTCTATCTCTGCATATTGCTCAAATCTGCTATTGATGCTTAGAAATGTAATACTGGTAGTTGGTGCTAGGGCATTCTTAGCGTTACCAGTAACTGGTTGAACTCCTGTATAGTAGTGAGGTAACTGTTCAAGTATTTTGAGCCCATTTTCCTTTGATCCCCAAGAATATTGATGTTTTGGTCGATGCCAGCAATGGAGAATGCAGGGTGTTTCACGAGTGAAATGGCAGTTCTATGGAATTACTTTTTTGCTCCTGCCTGTAGGAGCGATAAGCAGTGTTTGCTAGCTGTGAGGAGGACAGTATCCGGTCATAGTAAATTAAGATCCCCATATGTGCTAGTCTTTCAATAAGCTTCCTCTTACGTGTGTTTGTATGCAACATGAGGCCAACGTAGATGGAAACTGGCATCTCTTGCGCTGTCGCAAATCTTACTGAACTAGGTGTGCTGCCAATGACAGAGCTTCTCTGCTTCAAGCTGTTGAACTTTAGAAGTAGAGTAGTGGTCATAGCCACCTGCGTTGTGGTTTCACTATCATGCTTGATGCTGGAACCTTTCAAGATCATACTGACCAAAGCAAGCAGCAATCATGGCACAGAATCCTGTTGGCCTCCTGGAGGAAACCCGTTGAAACCTATGGCATCTCCAGTGATGTGACATTTTACAAGCCTTTGCTAAGGCATCTCCGAGGTCTTCATTGAAAGAAAGTACGGCATCCTACCCCTGATATTGTGCAAACATGTTGAGAGAATTTTAGCAAGCAATCTCTGCTTTAGATGGGTAGTATGCACCTTGCAATGTATTGCAAGCTGTTCCATCCTTGCTGAGTACAACTGTGCTAGGTCTGCAAGATTGAAAACTGGGGTAGTGTAATTGTCCATCAGAGCTTCCTCAATAAACAGCACCACCTCTCTGAAAGCAACTACTGCTATTGCCTCTTGATCATCTCGACCTTTGATTGCCATTCCCTTAATTTCCATATGCAATTATACAAGTTTAGAACACAATACCTGTGATACTTTGTCTCTTGTGCAATCGTGTATCAAACGTTTAGTTTTGTCTGGAGGTCCACGTCACCAGGAATTAGTGAGCACGACCTAAGACGCGAGTCTAAGTTGAAATTCATGGCGATCAGTGTTTCCCAGAAACTCTCCACAGAAGAAGCATTTCACTTCATGGTGTTTTGGTACAGTACTTTATGATCGTGACTGATATCGAGTTTCTTTTTGTGTCACAAATCGCACTTCATCAATAGATTTCATATTCAGATGCCTCTTCTCAGCTCTTTCTAGCTTTTGTTATTATAATACAAATAGCGTGTCTCGCAGTATTGTGCATTCTGAGTGTTCAATGATGCTTCAACGCCACAACCTTCATCTAATCTGCTTAGCTAAAAAGATTTTGGAAGAAATCTAAGCTCAATGAACCTTGTGAACTGTTCAAAAAGAATGCTGTAGCTTCTCTCTTTTCTTATCGAATATTTCGGCTTGGGTTTGTCAGTGATTCTTAGGTATTTTCTTGGCTTACGCAGTATACTATCCAGTCCATTTATACTACTGCCTAGGTTGACTGAACTGCTTCGTTACCATGAAACTAAAAATAACTTGAAGCATTCCAACATTGTTGTAGAAATAGAAAATAAATCACATAAAAGAATGATTCCTAAACCAGATGAATTATGATATATTTAACTTACATAAGAACATTTATAGTAATAAAAAGAAAGCAATC
>NC_090748.1:50011750-50019250 GCF_036898095.1 Palaemon carinicauda | reverse complement strand
GACGGAACTCTCTAGTTCCTATACAATTAACACTCAATAATTATTCCTTTCGTCCTCCATATACTGAATCCTTATATTTCTATGTTTCCATGTGAAATAAACTTCTTAAAAGACACATAAGTGCTTTGTATATATTATCTTTTCATTTTGGGAAAATATTCAGTTACAGGAGATGCTGCAGAACGGAAATACTGTCATGTTATTCCAATTGATGAAGTATAATATGTCTACTTCAATACTTCGTTATGATTTTTTAGCTATTTGATAAACTCTCATCAGTGGTTTTGTGAAATGGGTCTTTAACATAAATATATTTAAGCAAAATACACACTAGATTAAAGGCAGTATCGATAATTCCGTCGAATTTAAGAGGCTTCTCATTTCTACCCAACTATTGTATATATTTCATCTGTTTTCCGTCGTCGTTATATCAGACTAACACATACACTATATAAATATCTTCAATATGTAAACGACTTCCTCCTGTGCCATGAAGGTCATTTGCATACTAAACTGAGCGGAACATTAAGCCTTCTTTATTGACGTTAACGTAAGCAGGGATGAATTTTGACCAGGTAATGAGAATATTCCTTCACCAATATGGGAAGCAAGTTTAGTCACAAAGTACAGCACGAAGATACTCATCGCTAATCTTCGGGAAGACAGAGCAAAGAGGGTCTGACAAAGGTTTCTTGTGGAGAGATGAATGTTTATATCGTATCCAAATTTGTACTTGATCCTTTTTTCTTCTTTTTCCTTACAATTTTAATAATAAGTGAAAAAAATGTTTTATGAACTAGACATATGAAATTTTCATTATACAATTAATGTTACCATTCATAGTTAAAGTTTGCCTTGTTTAAGCCATTATCAACTGAATACGTCATTGGCACGTGCGAGCATACGAAATACAAATTATATAAATACTGGTCCCACATAAAGAAAAAGTATATATATTCCAATGCTAAATTATACAAATATTTATCCTTAATGAACAAAATACATTCAAACATTGATTTTTGCCTAATTCAATGATCAGGGTTAAGTTTCAGGAATGTATCTGATGCTTATCACTGAGCTATACCAATAACTACGAATCTAAATATTGATCATATCAAAATCCCTTTGAGAACATAACAACAATGGATATGGTAATCAAATGAATACACGTACAACATAACTTGAAATATAATGAAAAAAAATTAGTCATGGAACCTTGGAACTCTTAAAATATGTGATTATTTTGAGGTGATATCGACTGATAGAATTTTCTCATGTTTTAGGAAATGTGATTTTTTAGCTATCAAAATATATATTAATGGTTTTTGTCAATATCCAATAAAGTAACTAATCTATAACTCTTTGTTTTATGCATTTTGCTGGAAGGAAATAATTATCACAAAAATTAGGAATGCCTACCACTTTCAATAAAACTGGCATTGAAAATTTTTGTTATTATTATTATTATTATTATTATTATTATTATTATTATTATTATTATTATTATTATTATTATTATTATCATTATTATTATTATTATCATTATTATTATTATTATTATTATTATTATTATTATTATTATTATTATTATTATTATTACCCACGCAACATACCCTGTTAGAAAAGGAGGATGGTACAAGTATGTTTCCAACGGAGCAAGTAGCCCAATGCGGAAAAGAGAGAAAAATAATGTGTAATCTATGTATTGTAAATAATAAAAGAGTAATATAGAATATGTCAATATCAGCATTAACGTTAAACTAAACGTGCTTTACAAATGCTATAAATTGAAACTTGTGTCAGTCAGTTCAACGAAAGTTCCACAGATTCAACTGACTGATACTAACATCATTCCACAATCTGGTTAAAACAGAAATAAAGCCTATTGAATACTGTGCAGTATTGAGCCTTATAATGAAGAAGAAAAGACAGTTAGAATTAATTGCATACCAATTACTATTCACTTATGGTAAAGTTTGGGATAATCTGAATGCAAAGGATAATCAGAACTAATAAAAATCTTATGCAACATGCACATTGAACTAACTGAACGATGGCACCAAAGATCAGGAATAAGGAAATGAAAAAACCAACTGTTTTGTAAATCAGATGAGAGTCAGGAGACGAGAAATGGACGCGGTAAAACTTTCCCAGAAAATAGATTAATCTTGCAACATATCAAAAGACTTTCTTACCAATGTTTTTGTAATTGAAGAAGAGACGGAAATCACACCTATAATTTTATTAAGTTGTATATAACTAAAGAGATATTATCAAAAAAAAAAAGGTCTGATTATTAAAGAGGCATTGTCCTCGATCTACTTACTATCATCCTTCTGGGTACGAAGTGAGAAGGTGGACTTACGCATCCGTGGGTGTGCTGATGTACAGAGAAAGGTTGGAGTAGGCAGCTGGAGAGGGGTTGAGGATTAAGAATGTGCGTTGAATAACCATCCATGAACTACATCACACAGGAGGTGGAAGTGTGATAGGAAATCCGCAGCGAGGATAGGCAATGTGACGTCAGCAACGAGAAACTTCCAAATATATTTGGCACTTCCAAACGATATTGTGCGGGTTTCATAATCGTGGGTAAGTATCACAGATTTGTTGGCAGTACCAGGTGGATGTCTTGGCAGAAGAGAAATGCAAGCAGCTTTGTCTACGACAAATCGCACGCCTGTGCCTGCGTCAAGTCTAAAGAGTAGATTGGTGACAAATGAGTGCACTGCCGCAAGGGATGGCTTACATTCAAGATTTTTGGCTACTGACAACCATAAGCTCTTTTTTTTTTTTTACTTTTTTCCCACCAGCCCCGAATTTGGAGTGGTAGTAGCGTAGGTGTGGCTGATGGTTTCGGTAAGTGGCTGGAGAGGTTAGTGGTTGGGGAGTAAGCAGAAGGTGGTGTACGTGGGCGTCCGTGCCCTAATGCATTCACGTCAACTTTGGTTGATGTTGAATAGTTGTCCACTTTTCAGGAATGAGGACGACGATGAGGTCTGGGACGTAATGAAGTAGCTGTCCCTAAGGGCGTCGACTTTGGTTCCCAGGTCCTTCATGGGCAAAATAACGGCATCGGGGATGGCAGTATGCATAGATTTGGGTAGACACCCGACCCAAGTACACAAAGTAGATTCACTTCACATGGAGAGCCATCAGCGGCAGTTTGATGGCAAGTACTGCTCCAGGAGGTATGATTTGAGGTCTTCATACATTATGAGGGTGTCCCCATGTTCGCACAGCCAATCGGATATTTCCGAGAAAGTATCCCGGGTGATGGCCACGAGAGCGTAATCAGCTTAGGTGCTTAAACAAGCCATGCCCTTTATGCGTAACTTGACTTTTGTTCGTTGGAACCAGACGAACACTTCTCCGCTGGCGAAGGACGATAGTTTCAGGGTTGTGGCGTTGATAGTAGAGTCAGTGTCTGAGGGCAGCATCATCAAATAATATGTCACGACACTGAGGGGGAAAGCGGGAGGCAGTTGAACACTCCGTTGGTCACCAATGTGCCACGAGCTGTTAGGTTGTAACTGAAATTTATTTTGTCGGAGCTTGAGTATTTATCCAACCCTTCAAGTTTAGAACGGCACAGAAATTCAAACACAATGGTGCAGGAAAATACTGGAATGAACGAGATATAAGTGAGAGGGGAGAGCGATAATGACAATGAACAAAAAGTAAGAAATACCGTTACAGTGTACGAGCGTGTGTGATATACTTGCGGTACATAACCATTAGAATACTAGGTAAAGGCTTTGATTTTTAGGCCGTATGCTGCAAGGGACAATTAACTGACCACATTAAAGAAGATAGGTATTTAATTGCAATATAAACAAAGATACTCCAGGCACTATTTTAATGGTGCAGTTATCATTATCATTATCATTATCATCATCACCATTATTGTTAAAATTATCATTATTATTAATATTATCATTATTATTATTATTATAATTATAATTATTATTATTATTATTAATATTATTATTATTATTATGATTATTAACGAAAATCTAATTGCCAACGCAGAAAGCTACAATCGACGCTAATCTAATCAGGAAAAACCAAAGGGATAAAAAGAGCAAGGGTGGATGCATTATCAAATGTGATTAGCAAAAAGTCAAACAAATAACATGAAGAAAGTATGAAACTGAATTATTATTATATGTTTGAGGCCAATGTTAGAAGGAAATAAACTTGCAACACTAAGTTTTAGAGTCAGTTTTATTTTTCTTCGTTTTTTAGTGATAACATATTTCCTGCATGATTTATATCTAAAATGATTCCCCTTCCAGGAATTTTCCTGATTTTTCCTCGATAGAAATATTTTTTTGTTTACTCTCATAGCACTTCAGAATTTTTATGCAGATAATACTGATGAGGCATCTACATAGATGTGGTACTAGTTTTATTGAGATTCCTGTTGGTGTTCTCATATTATTCCAGAGCGATCATTACTCGCCTATTGACTTCATTGCTTTTAAAGATCTTCTACTGGAAATCAGCATTAAAGTGAATTACATTAATGTTCGAGACTTTATTCAATCTAATAACCCATAATTCAGTCTTAAGAGCAGTAACTTGAGGACAGCAAAAACCAAAATTAGTCGGACTTCATCATAATAAAATCATATACTTACTAGGCACTTTTAAAAACAATTCAAAGCATTTTACCAATATTTTCAAGGAAAGTTAGCTATAATTTACTTTGCAGTCATTAAAACTTGTTTTATGAAAAGAAAAAAAAAGACTTTTAGTAAAGAAGGCCAAACATCATTAAAATATGCAGTAAATGTATATATTTCCAGAAATATTTAGTAAATTTGTATACATTTTGTGGCTCATTCGGTGATTATAAAGTTTTACTAAAATTGTCAGTGATATACAAATTAATAAGAAACTTCTGGAACTATGCAATGTGGACAGTTATACATATTTACTGATGTTAGATCTTAAGCTAGGCAAAATAAGGAAATGATAGTCAGCGTGGTACAAAGCGGGAGAAAATACAAATAGCTCTTGACCTGGACAATGACGTCACTTATGTGGGTGGTGCTTAAGCGCTACAAACAGCCTCATCTCAATACATCTTAAATCTCCCTCCAAAAATTTTACGAGGATAATATTTTCAAAACTCATAAATGACAATATCTAAAGCAGATATGACTAACGATTGCTATACACTCTTAAAGAAATTCATCAGGCGTGTAAGATACATCATAACCGTAATAATTAATGGTAACATTAAGATGAGAGAGAGAGAGAGAGAGAGAGAGAGAGAGAGAGAGAGAGAGAGAGAGAGAGAGAGAGAGAGAGAGAGAGAGCAACATCAACAGAATTAACATAACCTCCAGCAAAACAATAATTACATTAGCATTGTAGAATGTGCACTAAAATTGAGTCCTGAATGCAATACCAACCTAAAATCTCATACAGAATATAATTTTGCAAATATGAAATCAATGCACGTCTATGTGCAATAAAATAGAACAGAAGTTTCTTTCATTTCATAAATGCAAAATCAAAGCAAAGATAACTATACATAGTCGTTCATCTAGACGGGGGCCTCTCTTCATTGTGGCCGTATCTCTGGCGATGATGGAGGAAACTTAGGCTCATGAGTCACTTCGTAGTCAGTTGGAGTGGCTCCTCTTGTGTCATTGACGGGCAGTTCAGTGACCTTGAGGTGTCTTCTGTTCCTTATCGACGGACACCCACTACCATCTAGTCTTACTATGTACTGTCTATGAGGTCGTTGCTCGACTATGATTTTTGCCAGTCCCAGGCCTTGGTCTTCTGGTTCTGAACCCTAACCTGCATTCCTGGCTGTAAAAGCGTTAGCCTCCTGTCGCTGCCGCTTCCAATTATCTTCTTATTTTTCTCTGGTACCTGAAGTTCTCTTTTTGTAATGGATTTTCTCCAGTGTTGGTCTATCATATAGTTCAGTTTTGCAATCGGTACACCATCCCGTAGCTGTCTCCCAGTTGCCAATTGCACCAGAGATTTATTCATAAACGTTAAGGGCGTGTTCAGGCATTATACCATGGTCAATGATACCTTGTCGTTATCAAGGCTTCCAGTCGCGCTGATACTTATTCCAATATTTCTTTTTGTGGACTTAACTCCGGCCTCGTCGGCTCTGCCATTTGACTGCAGGAAGTGGGCCGATGATAGACGTATGTCAACTCTCCATCTCCTCTAGAGGGTCATCTCTTCACTCACAAGGTTGGTGCTGCCGTTGGTAGTATCTCAACAGGTGGCTGATACCCTGGCCAACCTACTACCTATATTTGCATTGAAAAGATGATACCCACCTCGAAAAATGAGTCTCTGATGTAGGTATGGGTACTTTATGTAAATTACGTAAGACTTTCCTCGTATATTTCATTGTATTCTTTGTTCAAGTTAAAATATGTAATTGACCTATGTTTTGTGAAGAGTTAACTTTTCATTTCACGTATGTTTGCTATAAAGTTTTACGTTGTCTATTTGAAAGTGTTGTAGGATTAATGCAATATAGGAACAAGGGCTTAGGTAATGTTCTTTTATTTTTTATGATGTACTGCGTCATGTTAGAGAGAGAATGTTCAGTGAAATGTGCTTTGGAATGTTCTTTACCAAGCGTTTCGAAGCTTCCTGATGCCCGGTGAGAGATGTTATCTCTTTTTTTTCGGGGACAATTGGTGGGCGTGATAGCTGACTGAAAGAGCCATGTGGCGGAGTGTACATATAGCAATTTGTAGAGTAATATTTGGCAACTTTGGCGCATGATACCGCCCCCACGCTTCCCAAACAAGTTGGAACCTTCCGGAATTCGCCAAATATGGTGTACAAGTACCTGCGGTTGGGTTAGGATCATAGACAGACTGACATAGAGATCGATTTAGAACTGCAGCCTTCCCCTCTCTCCCTCTCCCACACGAATTCCCTTCTATTGTTGCATGTGTTCAGTGCGTTATAGTGTGTCCTCTCCTTAGTGACTCTATGCCCCAAAGCAAATCGTGTGTCACGCAAGACTAAAAGGTGATCAGAGTAAGTGTTGGCTTTGTATAACGTGTTTTGTAAACGGCTCTGTAGGCAGGATAGGTTTGTTAAGTGATCAGGTTAACTATTATTCATTAAGATTCAAAATTCTACATTGTTTTATTTCAGAATTATTTCAAGCATTTGTAATATTTTCATTGCACAAGGTTTATTCATATACAATAGTACAAGTCAAGTTCTTTTATAATTTCCTGATTGTAACCTTTTTGTCTTATTCTAAGTTTTGTTCAGACTCAATTTTTCTGGTTATTCAATTCTGTTATTATTTTCAGTGTTCTTATTTATATAGAATATATTTAGTTTTGTAACGAGTGTATTATTCCAATCATAACTATTAAAGACCAGTTTCCGCTTGATTCCTGTTAAGAACCGCAGTGAGTTAAATAAGTGTTAATAATATTTGAAAGTAATTGTCCAGTTTAGTTCTGAGTGTGCTTAAGAGACCTGTGGATA
>NC_090748.1:49989250-50006750 GCF_036898095.1 Palaemon carinicauda | reverse complement strand
CATGCCTGAGAGTTCTTTCTCTTGAGTTTGGAGTTTTTCCCATGTCTGGAAGAAATTTATGCTGCCATTTAAGTAACCTCCACAGTTGGGAATTCCTGCTTGCACCTGGTGAAGCCAAAAATGAATTATGAGTATGGTCAGAGGTCGTGACTCCTCTGCCATGAAGTGGGAACCTTCGTCCTTCTGAAATGTGGCTAGGAAGCCATACCAATAAAAGAATTGTGTCATCTCTGTAACACTTATGGATAGGATAAGTTGGAGCGAGGCCCTTGGCACTATTCTCTTAGAGTTACCGATGACTTGGCACGGATGGCAAGAGGTTGCGGAAGCCTTAACAACCTTCTGCAAGCCCGGCTGGAAGAAATGGGGCTGCAGCAGTTGGATTGTGCCCTTCACCCCAGAGTGCCCTCCCAGTCCCTCATGGGCCATTCGTAGCACCGACAAGCGGGAATTATGGGGGACAACTACATGCTGGCGCAGGACCTCAGCAGGATCTTGAGAACCTCGGGTGATCTTAAGGGGCACCTCATCCTTTAGCAGGAACTCAGCCTTAGAGGGGTTATTCATTTCCACCTCGTTCGAGTTGGCGGGTGCCCTGTTGTTTACCAATGTCTCATCCAGCAATGGGAACCTGATGAGCTTTGTCTGGCTCCTTGGGGTCTCGGCGCTGATGGGTGGTTCGCCTCTTGCCTGCTCTGAGACCTCTGGCCTGGTGATTGAGATAGCCCTATTTCCAGTGGTGTTCAGTGGCACAGTTTCACCCGGATTGAATTTGCGGGTACTTGGCTCAGACTCACGGTGGGAAAAGGGAGACCCCTGGCTCTCCTCTGACGTCTCTGGCATGACGCTTGGAGTAGCCCTATCCCCTGTGGTGGAAAGTGGCACACCTTCACCAGAATTAACTTCTGACGTACGAAGCTCAGACTCACTGCTGGAGGAGGAAGACTCTTGGGCCTCCTCACTTAGCCAAGCCACCTCACCAAGGTCAATGTCACCGAGCCAGTCGTCTTCCCATGCAGGTTGCGTCCTAACAGTTTTAGGCTCCAGCTTGGCAGCCTTCATGCACCTGAGGGGCACTCGCTGTACACCCTTCACGAGCTTTTGACCCAAGCATGAGTTGTAGTCCCCATGTGCAAGATCACTCCCTGCCCCCAGTCCGCACTTCTTGCTGAGCTGGGACGTGGTCACCTTCAGTTCCACTGTAGGGGGTTCCTTGGTGAACCCTTCAATGAAGTGGGTCCTCCTGCGATTGTCCTGCTGGACTTTGGCAACATTGGGTTGAGGTGGCAAGTGATTGAGTTGTGCCAATCGGGCATCCATCTCCTGCATTCTTAATTCATGCGCTCTCTCTCTTTCATAGCGCATCCTTTCTTGCTCTGTTCACCTCCGGGCTTTGTCTTCATTCATGAGCTCCCGCACATACCTTCGCAATGCTTCTCCCTCATAGCCTTGTCTTTCTGCCAAGTCCACAAATGCACTGATTTCAGCAGCAGCCATTTTGCTAAGTTTTTGAGGAGACAGCGACAAGAAAAACTTAACAGCACAAGGTACGATGTTGACCGTGCCAGAAATTACACGGAGGGGAAAGACGCTCTAGCCTTATGCAAGAGTCTCATGGAAGGAAGGATGAAGATGGAGCTGGGCAAAATGCACAATGGCTGAGAAAAATGCCTTTCGAGAAAGAATTATCACCAAATATAGCAAGCCTTGCAAGTAATTGAACAGGAGCCTAACTTGGAAACCAGCGCCACGAAAATGGGTGAGCTTAAGCTGTCCGGTTGTAATGCATCCAAACAAGTAATGATATATATGACCACTGTACTACACAATAAAAAATGGAATCACCACTATACAGTAGGTGACCCTCTGGGCTAGTCAGGGAAAAATGAGGTCACAACTATGGGTGACACTATGCTGGACGAAATAAAATGGAATCACAACTATGGGTGAACCTTTATACTAGTCTTAAAAAGAAATGGAATCACCACAGTGGGTGAATCTCTATGCTAGTCTTTTGAAAAAATGAAATCACAACAATGGGTGAATCTCTATGCTAGTCATAAAAAAAATGGAATCACAACAATGGGTAAATCTCTATGCTAGTCTTTTGAAAAAATGGAATCACAACAATGGGTGAATCTCTATGCTTGTCATAAAAAAAAATGGAACCACAACAATGGGTGAATCTCTATGCTAGTCTCAAGGGAAAAAAATGGAATCTCCACGATGTGTGACCCTCCTATGCTAGTCTTAAGAGAAAAATTGGAATCTCCACGATGTGTGACTCTCCTATGCTAGACTTAAGGAAAAAAATGGAATCTCCACGATGTGTGACCCCCCTATGCTAGACTTAAGGAAAAAAATTGGAATCTCCACGATGTGTGACCCTCCTATGCTAGACTTAAGGAAAAAAATGGAATCTCCACGATGTGTGACCCTCCTATGCTAGTCTTAAGGAAAAAAAAGGGAATCTCCACGATGTGTGACCCTCCTATGCTAGTCTTAAGGAAAAAAAATGGAATCTCAACGATGTGTGACCCTCCTATGCTAGTCTTAAGGAAAAAAAATGGAATCTCCACGATGTGTGACCCTCCTATGCTAGGCTTAAGGAAAAAAAATTGGAATTTCCACGATGTGTGACCCTCCTATGCTAGACTTAAGGGAAAAAAATGGAATCTCCACGATGTGTGACCCTCCTATGCTAGTCTTAAGGAAAAAAAATGGAATCTCCACGATGTGTGACCCTCCTATGCTAGTCAAGAAAAAAATTGGAATCTCCACGATGTGTGACCCTCCTATTCTAGACTTAAGGAAAAAAATTGAATCTCCACGATGTGTGACCCTCCTGTGCTAGGCTTAAGGAAAATAATTGGAATCTCCACGATGTGTGACCCTCCTATGCTAGTCTTAAGGAAAAAAAATGGAATCTCCACGATGTGTGACCCTCCTATGCTAGTCTTAAGGGAAAAAAATGGAATCTCCACGATGTGTGACCCTCCTATGCTAGTCTTAAGGAAAAAAATGGAATCTCCACGATGTGTGACCCTCCTATGCTAGACTTAAGGAAAAAAATGGAATCTCCACGATGTGTGACCCTCCTATGCTAGTCTTAAGGAAAAAAATGGAATCTCCACGATGTGTGACCCTCCTATGCTAGTCTTAAGGAAAAAAATGGAATCTCCACGATGTGTGACCCTCCTATGCTAGTCTTAAGGAAAAAAAATTGAATCTCCACGATGTGTGACCCTCCTATGCTAGTCTTAAGGAAAAAAATGGAATCTCCACGATGTGTGACCCTCCTATGCTAGTCTTAAGGAAAAAAATGGAATCTCCACGATGTGTGACCCTCCTATGCTAGTCTTAAGGAAAAAAAATGGAATCTCCACAATGTGTGACCCTCCTATGCTAGTCTTAAGGAAAAAAAATGGATTTGTAAAAATGTGTGGGTGCGTTCTTGCAACACCACCACTTGCAACCCTGTGACTTAAAGCAAAGTTTGTATTTATACATAAAGTATAACAAATTAAATAAACAAACAATGTCACGAAGATTGCTTAATGCTTCGTTAAGAACATCAACCCCTTTACATACTTTCCCTTTAATAAAAACAAAATGAGTTTAGAAAATTACACCTCCAAATATTTTATCTAAATGATCCTATACCCTGACTGAAAAAATTAAATTGAATGTGATATCATAAATCCTTTATCTTTAGGATAACAATGTTACACAATCTACGAAAATTATCCCTTTCAAAAATGTACATAAAAATAATACCCCACGAAAGTAACAAAATGAAATTGCATACCCTTACTGTGAAAAGGAAAAAATTGAAATAAAGAATGCCACGTGTGCTTACGGTTACCAACACAGGAAATTAACACGTGTTTTAGTCTACCACGGTTTCTTCCTAAAATTTCGTAAATTTCAATTCACTTAGTTTTAACACGAAATTAAACAATCACTCACTGCACAATATATATGAATGAGAAAATTTATCCCTGTCAATAATGTACATGAAATAATATCCCACGAAAGTAATAAAATGAATTTAAGAACCCTTACTATCAAAAGGAAAAAAAAATCGAAATAAGGAACGCCACGTGGTTTAACCGTTACTCTACAGAATTATGCCTCACGGCCGTAAAACGTTTACGTGAATCGTAGGCCAAAAGTTCCGATATGAGACTAGTCTGTATCCTAGCACTAAAGATAAATGATAAAATATTCCATGCACAAGATTAAATGATTGATGTGCGTGAATCACTTACCAATGTACAATAATTCGACTAAAATCTCGGGTCTGCATAGAATTGGTAAACAAAGATAATAATAACAGACAATATTAAACCTCGGCTTCGTTCGGAAACACGGCGATGGGCTGAGTTATATCAGGTTGGCCATGTTTTGAAATGAACACGTGCTCAGCCTGCCACGGTTTTTGTCCTAAAATTTCGTAAGTTTCACTTCACTTTAAAAAAAAAAAAAACACAAAATAACACATTCACTTAATGCACAATATATATAATAAATGAAAATTTTAACCACTTTGATAATAAACACTCAGAAAAAAAAAAAAACAGAACACAAATTCTTTTCACGCGGTTGGCTATCCTGATAAACAATAGGACTAATATCTACCACGCGGTTTTCAAAACAAAAGGGTTCGCGGTACGAACACGCACTAGTAAACACAAAACTTTAACAATGAGAATAGAATGCTTTTGCTGTTTTCTTCCACGGTTCCAACTCCAGTGATTATATAATTTACTTAAAATTAAATTGAGGTTCGTCAAGTCGCTAAAGACAGAAAAAAGGGGGGAATTTGACTTTGATAAAAATTAATTTTAAATTACTGTCTTAGCGAATCCTGGCATTTGGTCGCCAATATGTTACGGGCCACTGGTTCGAGTCCGGCCTTGCTTAAGGGACTCAAGGGCCATAACAAAACAAATAATAATGGTAGGTCACCAGTCAGCAATGATACAAGGAATACTGACAAAATTATATATTTACAATAACACTTAGATAAGAATTAATAAAAGAAAGGGGAGCACAACAGTTAACTATTTTAATTTATGCCACGAGGAGCTTCAGATGGAGTTTGGTTGGCCGTGGATGAAACGACAGCACAGCAAACAACGTTCCCTGGAAAGGGAAATAAATTTGATTATTAACAGCACACTTACTTCTACCGGCTGGGAACACGATGAAGTCGAGTGGTTAAAACCTTTAAGCAAATTAAATGAAAATGCAAAGCTTAGGGATTTAAACGTTACACATGGTAATCAACACTGTCACAGGGTGAATTAATTAAAACTAGGACTAAACGGCACACGTGGTCTGGGTATAGGGGATAGGATACAAGGTTCAGTGGGTAGGATTTTCTTTAGAGGATAAGAAAAAATGGGGTGTGATAAGGAAGGGACGGGAGGTTGGGTGAGGATATTGAGAATCTCAAAATCAGACACCTTACCTTTAGTAAAAAGGACTCTCGTTCCTTCCCTTATGGAAGAATATGTAAACAGAGGTCCTGCCTCCCTGATGTCTTGAGGGTGAAGAGTGATGGTATTTCCCTCAAAGACGTTGAGTGAAGAAAAGGAGATGTTCTCCTTATGGAAGCTGAGTCACGAAGAAAGATCCCCAGTTTTACCTGGGTAGATCAACCCCACTTGACCCCCAATTGGGAGGGGGGGGGTAGGGGGGATTGGCCTGACCGCTGTCCTATTGGTCAGGCTTGATCTCGTGTCCCCACATCCTTCACAGCTCGCTTCCCTCGTCCTGGGACCTCGATGTTCTCACGTGACTTGTAGAAGGTAGCTGAAATTGAGATCTCAGGGGGAGTAGACTGGTATAGGATGGTTGGAGGGGGGTGAGACTCTGGGTAGGGTCCCAAAACTCGTGGCATTTTGACTCATGCTTGCTGGCGGGGTCTTTTGTTATTTGAAAAAGGTGGCGAAATGACCGCCATTACTAACAGCCCCCCATTTTAGCAGAGATTTTGTCCTAAAACCAGACAAGAACTCTGCAAGCAAGGTCTGAAGCCACTAGCCTTAATGACTCCTCCCTCAGTGAGTCTCACCACAATAATGGATAAATATCTAAGCTGCAACTAGGGTCATCATTCTATGTTATTTTGACAGTAAATTAACTTTAAGTGCCACATAGAAATAAGTATGCTGGCTGTGAGGCAGCAACTGAAAAAAATTTAAAAAAATGCAAAATTGAAAATTAAAATGTAAAAGATGGTTAAAGTTAAGTGACCTAGTGCAGTGGTAGGCATAAAATTAAAGAAAATTGGCATATATGCAAAAAGGGATAAAATAAATACATGAAAATGAATTAAATACAAATAATGATGCCAAGATGACTCCTCAAGTTTATCTGCCTGGGGAGACACCAAGGTCAATAAATATTTTTTCATACAAACTAAATTTACCTACTGACTATGGCTACGCTATGGACATGGCACTGTGCATTAGGCACTAATGCCGGGAGAACACATCTCTCTCATACGAGTTCTTTAGGCGCTTGACCTTCCAGTTGTAGTTCTGGAGGTCTATGCCGCACCTCATGAGCCCTTTATTCCCATTACGTAGCTCAGTCAAGTAGTTTAGATGGTTATGGTCCGTTAGGAATGTCTGTGGGAAAACATGGTCAGCGCGATAGGAACCAAGGTGCTCAAGAGATGAGCCCATGCCTGAGAGTTCTTTCTCTTGAGTTTGGAGTTTTTCCCATGTCTGGAAGAAATTTATGCTGCCATTTAAGTAACCTCCACAGTTGGGAATTCCTGCTTGCACCTGGTGAAGCCAAAAATGAATTATGAGTATGGTCAGAGGTCGTGACTCCTCTGCCATGAAGTGGGAACCTTCGTCCTTCTGAAATGTGGCTAGGAAGCCATACCAATAAAAGAATTGTGTCATCTCTGTAACACTTATGGATAGGATAAGTTGGAGCGAGGCCCTTGGCACTATTCTCTTAGAGTTACCGATGACTTGGCACGGATGGCAAGAGGTTGCGGAAGCCTTAACAATCTTCTGCAAGCCCGGCTGGAAGAAATGGGGCTGCAGCAGTTGGATTGTGCGCTTCACCCCAGAGTGCCCTCCCAGTCCCTCATGGGCCATTCGTAGCACCGACAAGCGGGAATTATGGGGGACAACTACATGCTGGCGCAGGACCTCAGCAGGATCATGAGAACCTCGGGTGATCTTAAGGGGCACCTCATCCTTTAGCAGGAACTCAGCCTTAGAGGGGTTATTCATTTCCACCTCGTTCGAGTTGGCGGGTGCCCTGTTGTTTACCAATGTCTCATCCAGCAATGGGAACCTGATGAGCTTTGTCTGGCTCCTTGGGGTCTCGGCGCTGATGGGTGGTTCGCCTCTTGCCTGCTCTGAGACCTCTGGCCTGGTGATTGAGATAGCCCTATTTCCAGTGGTGTTCAGTGGCACAGTTTCACCCGGATTGAATTTGCGGGTACTCGGCTCAGACTCACGGTGGGAAAAGGGAGACCCCTGGCTCTCCTCTGAGGTCTCTGGCATGACGCTTGGAGTAGCCCTATCCCCTGTGGTGGAAAGTGGCACACCTTCACCAGAATTAACTTCTGACGTACGAAGCTCAGACTCACTGCTGGAGGAGGAAGACTCTTGGGCCTCCTCACTTAGCCAAGCCACCTCACCAAGGTCAATGTCACCGAGCCAGTCGTCTTCCCATGCAGGTTGCGTCCTAACAGTTTTAGGCTCCGGCTTGGCAGCCTTCATGCACCTGAGGGGCACTCGCTGTACACCCTTCACGAGCTTTTGACCCAAGCATGAGTTGTAGCCCCCATGTGCAAGATCACTCCCTGCCCCTAGTCCGCACTTCTTGCTGAGCTGGGACGTGGTCACCTTCAGTTCCACTGTAGGGAGTTCCTTGGTGAACCCTTCAATGAAGTGGGTCCTCCTGCGATTGTCCTGCTGGACTTTGGCAACATTGTGTTGAGGTGGCAAGTGATTGAGTTGTGCCAATCGGGCGTCCATCTCCTGCATTCTTAATTCATGCGCTCTCTCTCTTTCATAGCACATCCTTTCTTGCTCTGTTCTTTTCCGGGCTTTGTCTTCATTCATGAGCTCCCGCACATACCTTCGCAATGCTTCTCCCTCATAGCCTTGTCTTTCTGCCAAGTCCACAAATGCACTGATTTCAGCAGCAGTCATTTTGCTAAGTTTTTGAGGAGACAGCGACAAGAAAAACTCAACAGCACAAGGTACGATGTTGACCGTGCCAGAAATTACACGGAGGGGAAAGACGCTCTAGCCTTATGCAAGAGTCTCATGGAAGGAAGGATGAAGATGGAGCTGGGCAAAATGCACAATGGCTGAGAAAAATGCCTTTCGAGAAAGAATTATCACCAAATATAGCAAGCCTTGCAAGTAATTGAACAGGAGCCTAACTTGGAAACCAGCGCCACGAAAATGGGTGAGCTTAGGCTGTCCGGTTGTAATGCATCCAAACAAGTAATGATATATATGACCACTGTACTACACAATAAAAAATGGAATCACCACTATACAGTAGGTGACCCTCTGGGCTAGTCAGGGAAAAATGAGGTCACAACTATGGGTGACACTATGCTGGACGAAATAAAATGGAATCACAACTATGGGTGAACCTTTATACTAGTCATAAAAAGAAATGGAATCACCACAGTGGGTGATTCTCTATGCTAGTCTTTTGAAAAAATGAAATCACAACAATGGGTGAATCTCTATGCTAGTCATAAAAAAAATGGAATCACAACAATGGGTGAATCTCTATGCTAGTCTTTTGAAAAAATGGAATCACAACAATGGGTGAATCTCTATGCTTGTCATAAAAAAACGGAACCACAACAATGGGTGAATCTCTATGCTAGTCTCAAGGGAAAAAAATGGAATCTCCACGATGTGTGACCCTCCTATGCTAGTCTTAAGGAAAAAATTGGAATCTCCACGATGTGTGACTCTCCTATGCTAGACTTAAGGAAAAAAATGGAATCTCCACGATGTGTGACTCCCCTATGCTAGACTTAAGGAAAAAAATTGGAATCTCCACGATGTGTGACCCTCCTATGCTAGACTTAAGGAAAAAAATGGAATCTCCACGATGTGTGACCCTCCTATGCTAGTCTTAAGGAAAAAAAAGGGAATCTCCACGATGTGTGACCCTCCTATGCTAGTCTTAAGGAAAAAAAATGGAATCTCCACGATGTGTGACCCTCCTATGCTAGTCTTAAGGAAAAAAAATGGAATCTCCACGATGTGTGACCCTCCTATGCTAGGCTTAGGGAACAAAATTGGAATCTCCACGATGTGTGACCCTCCTATGCTAGACTTAAGGGAAAAAAAATGGAATCTCCACGATGTGTGACCCTCCTATGCTAGTCTTAAGGAAAAAAAATGGAATCTCCACGATGTGTGACCCTCCTATGCTAGTCAAGAAAAAAAATGGAATCTCCACGATGTGTGACCCTCCTATTCTAGACTTAAGGAAAAAAATGGAATCTCCACGATGTGTGACCCTCCTATGCTAGGCTTAAGGAAAATAATTGGAATATCCACGATGTGTGACCCTCCTATGCTAGACTTAAGGAAAAAAAATGGAATCTCCACGATGTGTGACCCTCCTATGCTAGTCTTAAGGAGAAAAATGGAATCTCCACGATGTGTGACCCTCCTATGCTAGACTTAAGGAAAAAAATGGAATCTCCACGATGTGTGACCCTCCTATGCTAGTCTTAAGGAAAAAAATGGAATCTCCACGATGTGTGACCCTCCTATGCTAGTCTTAAGGAAAAAAATGGAATCTCCACGATGTGTGACCCTCCTATGCTAGTCTTAAGGAAAAAAAATGGAATCTCCACGATGTGTGACCCTCCTATGCTAGTCTTAAGGAAAAAAATGGAATCTCCACGATGTGTGACCCTCCTATGCTAGTCTTAAGGAAAAAAATGGAATCTCCACGATGTGTGACCCTCCTATGCTAGTCTTAAGGAAAAAAATGGAATCTCCACGATGTGTGACCCTCCTATGCTAGTCTTAAGGAAAAAAATGGAATCTCCACGATGTGTGACCCTCCTATGCTAGTCTTAAGGAAAAAAAAATGGATTTGTAATAATGTGTGGGTGCGTTTTTGCAACACCACCACTTGCAACCCTGTGACTTAAAGCAAAGTTTGTATTTATACTTAAAGTATAACAAATTAAATAAACAAACAATGTCACGAAGATAGCTTAATGCTTCGTTAAGAACATCAACCCCTTTACATACTTTCCCTTTAATAAAAACAAAATGAGTTTAGAAAATTACACCTCCAAATATTTTATCTAAATGATCCTATACCCTGACTGAAAAAATTAAATTGAATGTGATATCATAAATCCTTTATCTTTAGGATAACAATGTTACACAATCTACGAAAATTATCCCTTTCAAAAATGTACATAAAAATAATACCCCACGAAAGTAACAAAATGAAATTGCATACCCTTACTGTGAAAAGGAAAAAATTGAAATAAAGAATGCCACGTGTGCTTACGGTTACCAACACAGGAAATTAACACGTGTTTTAGTCTACCACGGTTTCTTCCTAAAATTTCGTAAATTTCAATTCACTTAGTTTTAACACGAAATTAAACAATCACTCACTGCACAATATATATGAATGAGAAAATTTATCCCTATCAATAATGTACATGAAAATAATATCCCACGAAAGTAATAAAATGAAATTAAGAACCCTTACTATCAAAAGAAAAAAAAAATCGAAATAAGGAACGCCACGTGGTTTAACCGTTACTCTACAGAATTATGCCTCACGGCCGTAAAACGTTTACGTGAATCGTAAGCCAAAGGTTCCGATATGAGACTAGCCGGTATCCTAGCACTAAAGATAAATTATAAAATATTCCATGCACAAGATTAAATGATTGATGTGCGTGAATCACTTACCAATGTACAATAATTCGACTAAAATCTCGGGTCTGCATAGAATTGGTAAACAAAGATAATAATAACAGACAATATTAAACCTCGGCTTCGTTCGGAAACACGGCGATGGGCTGAGTTATATCAGGTTGGCCATGTTTTGAAATGAACACGTGCTCAGCCTGCCACGGTTTTTGTCCTAAAATTCCGTAAGTTTCACTTCACTTTAAAAAAAAAAAAAACACAAAATAACACATTCACTTAATGCACAATATATATAATAAATGAAAATTTTAACCACTTTGATAATAAACACTCAGAAAAAAAAAAACAGAACACAAATTCTTTTCACGCGGTTGGCTATCCTGATAAACAATAGGACTAATATCTACCACGCGGTTTTCAAAACAAAAGGGTTCGCGGTACGAACACGCACTAGTAAACACAAAACTTTAACAATGAGAATAGAATGCTTTTGCTGTTTTCTTCCACGGTTCCAACTCCAGTGATTATATAATTTACTTAAAATTAAATTGAGGTTCGTCAAGTCGCTAAAGACAGAAAAAAGGGGGGAATTTGACTTTGATAAAAATTAATTTTAAATTACTGTCTTAGCGAATCCTGGCATTTGGTCGCCAATATGTTACGGGCCACTGGTTCGAGTCCGGCCTTGCTTAAGGGACTCAAGGGCCATAACAAAACAAATAATAATGGTAGGTCACCAGTCAGCAATGATACAAGGAATACTGACAAAATTATATATTTACAATAACACTTAGATAAGAATTAATAAAAGAAAGGGGAGCACAACAGTTAACTATTTTAATTTATGCCACGAGGAGCTTCAGATGGAGTTTGGTTGGCCGTGGATGAAACGACAGCACAGCAAACAACGTTCCCTGGAAAGGGAAATAAATTGAATTATTAACAGCACACTTACTTCTACCGGCTGGGAACACGATGAAGTCGTGTGGTTAAAACCTTTAAGCAAATTAAATGAAAATGCAAAGCTTAGGGATTTAAACGTTACACATGGTAATCAACACTGTCACAGGGTGAATTAATTAAAACTAGGACTAAACGGCACACGTGGTCTGGGTATAGGGGATAGGATACAAGGTTCAGTGGGTAGGATTTTCTTTAGAGGATAAGGAAAAATGGGGTGTGATAAGGAAGGGACGGGAGGTTGGGTAAGGATATTGAGAATCTCAAAATCAGACACCTTACCTTTAGTAAAAAGGACTCTCGTTCCTTCCCTTATGGAAGAATATGTAAACAGAGGTCCTGCCTCCCTGATGTCTTGAGGGTGAAGAGTGATGGTATTTCCCTCAAAGACGTTGAGTGAAGAAAAGGAGATGTTCTCCTTATGGAAGCTGAGTCACGAAGAAAGATCCCCAGTTTTCCCTGGGTAGATCAACCTCACTTGACCCCCAATTGGGAGGGGGGGGGGGTAGGGGGGATTGGCCTGACCGCTGTCCTATTGTTCAGGCTTGATCTCGTGTCCCCACATCCTTCACAGCTCGCTTCCCTCGTCCTGGGACCTCGATGTTCTCACGTGACTTGTAGAAGGTAGCTGAAATTGAGATCTCAGGGGGAGTAGACTGGTATAGGATGGTTGGAGGGGGGTGAGACTCTGGGTAGGGTCCCAAAACTCGTGGCATTTTGACTCATGCTTGCTGGCGGGGTCTTTTGTTATTTGAAAAAGGTGGCGAAATGACCGCCATTACTAACAGCCCCCCATTTTAGCAGAGATTTTGTCCTAAAACCAGACAAGAACTCTGCAAGCAAGGTCTGAAGCCACTAGCCTTAATGACTCCTCCCTCAGTGAGTCTCACCACAATAATGGATAAATATCTAAGCTGCAACTAGGGTCATCATTCTATGTTATTTTGACAGTAAATTAACTTTAAGTGCCACATAGAAATAAGTATGCTGGCTGTGAGGCAGCAACTGAAAAAAATTTAAAAAAATGCAAAATTGAAAATTAAAATGTAAAAGATGGTTAAAGTTAAGTGACCTAGTGCAGTGGTAGGCATAAAATTAAAGAAAATTGGCATATATGCAAAAAGGGATAAAATAAATACATGAAAATGAATTAAATACAAATAATGATGCCAAGATGACTCCTCAAGTTTATCTACCTGGGGAGACACCAAGGCCAATAAATATTTTTTCATACAAACTAAATTTACCTACTGACTATGGCTACGCTATGGACATGGCACTGTGCATTAGGCACTAATGCCGGGAGAACACATCTCTCTCATACGAGTTCTTTAGGCGCTTGACCTTCCAGTTGTAGTTCTGGAGGTCTATGCCGCACCTCATGAGCCCTTTATTCCCATTACGTAGCTCAGTCAAGTAGTTTAGATGGTTATGGTCCGTTAGGAATGTCTGTGGGAAAACATGGTCAGCGCGATAGGAACCAAGGTGCTCAAGAGATGAGCCCATGCCTGAGAGTTCTTTCTCTTGAGTTTGGAGTTTTTCCCATGTCTGGAAGAAATTTATGCTGCCATTTAAGTAACCTCCACAGTTGGGAATTCCTGCTTGCACCTGGTGAAGCCAAAAATGAATTATGAGTATGGTCAGAGGTCGTGACTCCTCTGCCATGAAGTGGGAACCTTCGTCCTTCTGAAATGTGGCTAGGAAGCCACACCAATAAAAGAATTGTGTCATCTCTGTAACACTTATGGATAGGATAAGTTGGAGCGAGGCCCTTGGCACTATTCTCTTAGAGTTACCGATGACTTGGCACGGATGGCAAGAGGTTGCGGAAGCCTTAACAATCTTCTGCAAGCCCGGCTGGAAGAAATGGGGCTGCAGCAGTTGGATTGTGCGCTTCACCCCAGAGTGCCCTCCCAGTCCCTCATGGGCCATTCGTAGCACCGACAAGCGGGAATTATGGGGGACAACTACATGCTGGCGCAGGACCTCAGCAGGATCATGAGAACCTCGGGTGATCTTAAGGGGCACCTCATCCTTTAGCAGGAACTCAGCCTTAGAGGGGTTATTCATTTCCACCTTGTTCGAGTTGGCGGGTGCCCTGTTGTTTACCAATGTCTCATCCAGCAATGGGAACCTGATGAGCTTTGTCTGGCTCCTTGGGGTCTCGGCGCTGATGGGTGGTTCGCCTCTTGCCTGCTCTGAGACCTCTGGCCTGGTGATTGAGATAGCCCTATTTCCAGTGGTGTTCAGTGGCACAGTTTCACCCGGATTGAATTTGCGGGTACTCGGCTCAGACTCACGGTGGGAAAAGGGAGACCCCTGGCTCTCCTCTGAGGTCTCTGGCATGACGCTTGGAGTAGCCCTATCCCCTGTGGTGGAAAGTGGCACACCTTCACCAGAATTAACTTCTGACGTACGAAGCTCAGACTCACTGCTGGAGGAGGAAGACTCTTGGGCCTCCTCACTTAGCCAAGCCACCTCACCAAGGTCAATGTCACCGAGCCAGTCGTCTTCCCATGCAGGTTGCGTCCTAACAGTTTTAGGCTCCGGCTTGGCAGCCTTCATGCACCTGAGGGGCACTCGCTGTACACCCTTCACGAGCTTTTGACCCAAGCATGAGTTGTAGCCCCCATGTGCAAGATCACTCCCTGCCCCTAGTCCGCACTTCTTGCTGAGCTGGGACGTGGTCACCTTCAGTTCCACTGTAGGGAGTTCCTTGGTGAACCCTTCAATGAAGTGGGTCCTCCTGCGATTGTCCTGCTGGACTTTGGCAACATTGTGTTGAGGTGGCAAGTGATTGAGTTGTGCCAATCGGGCGTCCATCTCCAGCATTCTTAATTCATGCGCTCTCTCTCTTTCATAGCGCATCCTTTCTTGCTCTGTTCTTCTCCGGGCTTTGTCTTCATTCATGAGCTCCCGCACATACCTTCGCAATGCTTCTCCCTCATAGCCTTGTCTTTCTGCCAAGTCCACAAATGCACTGATTTCAGCAGCAGTCATTTTGCTAAGTTTTTGAGGAGACAGCGACAAGAAAAACTCAACAGCACAAGGTACGATGTTGACCGTGCCAGAAATTACACGGAGGGGAAAGACGCTCTAGCCTTATGCAAGAGTCTCATGGAAGGAAGGATGAAGATGGAGCTGGGCAAAATGCACAATGGCTGAGAAAAATGCCTTTCGAGAAAGAATTATCACCAAATATAGCAAGCCTTGCAAGTAATTGAACAGGAGCCTAACTTGGAAATCAGCGCCACGAAAATGGGTGAGCTTAGGCTGTCCGGTTGTAATGCATCCAAACAAGTAATGATATATATGACCACTGTACTACACAATAAAAAATGGAATCACCACTATACAGTAGGTGACCCTCTGGGCTAGTCAGGGAAAAATGAGGTCACAACTATGGGTGACACTATGCTGGACGAAATAAAATGGAATCACAACTATGGGTGAACCTTTATACTAGTCATAAAAAGAAATGGAATCACCACAGTGGGTGAATCTCTATGCTAGTCTTTTGAAAAAAAACAAATCACAACAATGGGTGAATCTCTATGCTAGTCATAAAAAAAATGGAATCACAACAATGGGTGAATCTCTATGCTAGTCTTTTGAAAAAATGGAATCACAACAATGGGTGAATCTCTATGCTTGTCATAAAAAAACAGAACCACAACAATGGGTGAATCTCTATGCTAGTCTCAAGGGAAAAAAATGGAATCTCCACGATGTGTGACCCTCCTATGCTAGTCTTAAGGAAAAAATTGGAATCTCCACGATGTGTGACTCTCCTATGCTAGACTTAAGGAAAAAATGGAATCTCCACGATGTGTGACTCCCCTATGCTAGACTTAAGGAAAAAAATTGGAATCTCCACGATGTGTGACCCTCCTATGCTAGACTTAAGGAAAAAAATGGAATCTCCACGATGTGTGACCCTCCTATGCTAGTCTTAAGGAAAAAAAAGGGAATCTCCACGATGTGTGACCCTCCTATGCTAGTCTTAAGGAAAAAAAATGGAATCTCCACGATGTGTGACCCTCCTATGCTAGTCTTAAGGAAAAAAAATGGAATCTCCACGATGTGTGACCCTCCTATGCTAGGCTTAGGGAAAAAAATTGGAATCTCCACGATGTGTGACCCTCCTATGCTAGACTTAAGGGAAAAAAAATGGAATCTCCACGATGTGTGACCCTCCTATGCTAGTCTTAAGGAAAAAAAATGGAATCTCCACGATGTGTGACCCTCCTATGCTAGTCAAGAAAAAAAATGGAATCTCCACGATGTGTGACCCTCCTATTCTAGACTTAAGGAAAAAAATGGAATCTCCACGATGTGTGACCCTCCTATTCTAGGCTTAAGGAAAATAATTGGAATATCCACGATGTGTGACCCTCCTATGCTAGTCTTAAGGAAAAAAAATGGAATCTCCACGATGTGTGACCCTCCTATGCTAGTCTTAAGGAAAAAAATGGAATCTCCACGATGTGTGACCCTCCTATGCTAGACTTAAGGAAAAAAATGGAATCTCCACGATGTGTGACCCTCCTATGCTAGTCTTAAGGAAAAAAATGGAATCTCCACGATGTGTGACCCTCCTATGCTAGTCTTAAGGAAAAAAATGGAATCTCCACGATGTGTGACCCTCCTATGCTAGTCTTAAGGAAAAAAAATGGAATCTCCACGATGTGTGACCCTCCTATGCTAGTCTTAAGGAAAAAAATGGAATCTCCACGATGTGTGACCCTCCTATGCTAGTCTTAAGGAAAAAAATGGAATCTCCACGATGTGTGACCCTCCTATGCTAGTCTTAAGGAAAAAAATGGAATCTCCACGATGTGTGACCCTCCTATGCTAGTCTTAAGGAAAAAAATGGAATCTCCACGATGTGTGACCCTCCTATGCTAGTCTTAAGGAAAAAAAATGGATTTGTAATAATGTGTGGGTGCGTTTTTGCAACACCACCACTTGCAACCCTGTGACTTAAAGCAAAGTTTGTATTTATACTTAAAGTATAACAAATTAAATAAACAAACAATGTCACGAAGATAGCTTAATGCTTCGTTAAGAACATCAACCCCTTTACATACTTTCCCTTTAATAAAAACAAAATGAGTTTAGAAAATTACACCTCCAAATATTTTATCTAAATGATCCTATACCCTGACTGAAAAAATTAAATTGAATGTGATATCATAAATCCTTTATCTTTAGGATAACAATGTTACACAATCTACGAAAATTATCCCTTTCAAAAATGTACATAAAAATAATACCCCACGAAAGTAACAAAATGAAATTGCATACCCTTACTGTGAAAAGGAAAAAATTGAAATAAAGAATGCCACGTGTGCTTACGGTTACCAACACAGGAAATTAACACGTGTTTTAGTCTACCACGGTTTCTTCCTAAAATTTCGTAAATTTCAATTCACTTAGTTTTAACACGAAATTAAACAATCACTCACTGCACAATATATATGAATGAGAAAATTTATCCCTGTCAATAATGTACATGAAAATAATATCCCACGAAAGTAATAAAATGAAATTAAGAACCCTTACTATCAAAAGAAAAAAAAAATCGAAATAAGGAACGCCACGTGGTTTAACCG
>NC_090748.1:49964250-49971750 GCF_036898095.1 Palaemon carinicauda | reverse complement strand
CAATTCCTTACGGTAACATGACTAAGCAAAAAAATGCAAAACAAATAAAAATGGGGCACTCGTGGAAAAATGGCCATTCTAATATACGGCATTTCAGAAAAAAAAATTTCAGCCACGTGCTAGGCAAACCATCAAGGCATATTTTCCGACAAATAAACATATAAATGAAATATTACTCTGTGATAGTTCCTTAGTACGTAGTAATTTTGAAAGAAATGGGAAAAAACGAAAAAATGGCAATCACAGGAAAATCGAACACATACTTATATATACGCCATATCTATCTAAAAAAAAAAATAGGCATGGGTAGCCAGATCATCTAGAAACACTTTCCAACACTATAAAAATATAAGTTTTGCGACACTACTTGCCAATTCCTTACGGTAACATGACTAAGCAAAAAAATGCAAAACAAATAATAAGGGGCACTCGCGGAAAAATGCCCAACATTCTAATATACGGCATCTCAGATAAAAAAAAAGACATGCACGTGTTAGCCCAACCATCAAGGCACACTTTCTAACACATAAACATGAAAAAAAAAATCAATAATATACGGCAATTCCTTACTACGTAGTAAATTTTTACAAATATTGAAAAAAAAACAGAAATTGGCAACCGCAGTTAAATACCCAATATACCAATAACTACGTCGTATCTGACAAAAACAAAATCACGCATGGGTAGCCAGATCATCTAGACACACTTTCCAACACTAAAAAAGCAAAAGTTTTACGACACTATTTCGCAATATCTTACGGAAAAATGACTTGGCAAAAAAATGAAAAAAAATGAAAAAGGGACACTCGCGGTAAAATGCCCGACATTCTAATATACGACATCTCAGATAAAAAAAAAGACATGCACGTGTTAGCCCAACCATCAAGGCACACTTTCTAACACATAAACATGAAAAAAAAATGAATAATATACGGCAATTCCTTACTACGTAGTAATTTTTTACAAATATTGAAAAAAAAACAGAAATTGGTAACCGCAGTTAAATACCCAATATACCAATAACTACGTCGATTCTGACAAAAACAAAGTCATGCATGGGTAGCCAGATCATCTAGACACACTTTCCAACACTAAACAAGCAAAAGTTTTACGACACTATTTGGCAATATCTTACGGAAAAATGACTTGGCAAAAAAATGAAAAAAAATGAAAAAGGGGCACTCGCGGTAAAATGGTCCTCGTGGTGATGAACGACATTTTAACTAAAAAAAAAAACATGCACATGGTAGCCAAACAATCCACCAAGACTTTCCACAACTGATAACCTATACAAGTTGCACCATTCTACGACAATTTCATAATACGTAATAACTTTGATAATTATGCAAACTACCCTAGAAGGGTAAACTCGGACGCGAACGACCCCGACGCGTCTCAGAAATCGGGGAAGGAGTACAGCTACAGCAATGCACATCTGGACACTACTAGAGCGTGTAGGGGAGACACCTCCTGCAGGTCGATCACCCACAAATTCAGTCACGGGGGTGAGTCACGTGAGAAAAACCTGTTTTTTTTTGACGCTCGGGGTCGCAAACGACCCACCGTACCTATCCAGGGTTAAAAAAAACGAGTTGAAGGTAGTAATTAATATTTTTAAGAAATCAAATCTTATAAATCTTTTACAACTGCGTGAAGAGTAATCAAATACTTATTGTCCTATATTCGTAAGTGAGAGCGGTGCAAATACAAGGAATGAAAGATTTAGAACAAAGACCAAGTGTTGTCACTGATGTCATTCAGAGGTAGACCTATAAGCTGACAGATTATCCTCCAAAAGAGGCCGCCTGTTGTGTCTTTAATTTACCGTCAAAATCCGATTTTACATCGTCCTTCCCACTACTATATCCCCCCGGTCTCGGAATAATATGCTCTTACGGCTGGCAGCGGAATTTACGACCTTTATTTGCAAATAAAAGTTCATACAGTTAATTTCACAAGATTTGCTATATACCACTGGATTCGGCATTTAATGGTCTTTCTTCCAAAGTATATATAAAAACATTTACCTCAACTTATTTTTTCCTAAATCTTGCCGTTGTGGTGGACGGACGCGATCCGAATGGAGCCGCAGTGAAGAGGTTAAGCCTAGCACATGCCTTTGTAATCTTATTAAAGAATTCATTTGCCAGATCCACTTGAAAGGCATATAGGAAAGGCCTAGTCAAGGCTGACTTGCACGTATTTATCGTATCGGCTGCCAGACCTTGGCTATGAAGGTGGACAAAGAAGGACAGACAGAAGTTTATTGAAATTTCTTTCGGTCCTTTTGCTTTGACAAACGCAACCCACTTTTTCCAGGAAGACTCATATTGTCTTCTAGTTGACTTGGCCTTTTATTCTTCTAAGAAATCTATATTGCCTTTTGAGATCCCAAACCTTTTTCTAACCGCTAGAGCGAGATAATCATGAAATGAAGGGTTCGGGTTCTCTGTGATAAAACGAAGGCAGTTAATTTCTGAATCTTCGGATATATGCTTAGGGTCAGAGCAAGGACCAGCCTCATCTAGTCTATCAGCCCCACTAGAGGATCCTCGTATGGGGCTATATAGCGAGATAGTTTCTTGAAGACGCTCGTGATGAAGAGGTCGAATTGCAGTTCCGGGACTTGTTTCCATCTGGGAGGGAATATGTCTGCGTCCATGGACCATTCCAACTCTATCGGTTTGTATCGAAATAGAGTATCCATCGTCACATCGTGGATCAGTTGTAAATGAACTGCGGGTAGGTGCCGTTCCTTTAAGAGAGGGATGGGTAACTTCACCAAGACTGAATGAGACGTTCGAATGTGACGTCTTATTATCGTTTCGGTGTCCCAGATCAGTCGTAGGGAGCCTGATCTGTGTGGAGGGGGCTTCCCCACCCATGAAAGGACCAGCAAAGTCTTGGGACTTTCATGCTCTAATTTCTGTTAGAGAGGCGATTAAAGAGGTACCGATCTCAGTCTGTTTTGATCTCTTTAAGCGTTTGATGCCTGTTTTCTCCAAGCTCTTAACGCATCTATCCGGTGTGCCCTTAGCACCTGGTCTGTCACTATAACGAACTGGGGAAAGTTTAGTGCTTTTTCCTGTTGGCGTTTTGGTATTCTGACTGAATACCTGAGTCTCTTGACAGACCTCACAAGCTCCTTTTGAATTTCCAAAGGAGAGGAGAGTTGATATGACTGAGGGCTTCGATGGTTTTTTAAACATTGAAACCCCTGAGCTGGAGAAAGTCGAGACTTCTAGAAGCCTATCTTGCATCCGTGATGTCCCAGGAACCGGGTCATCTCTTTGAATGCACATTGGCCGGACACTTCGGGTGCTGCCCACTCCAGCCTCTTGATCAGGTATATTAATACCTGAACTATTTCTAGGCTTGCCTTTGACGTGACTAAATTCGTCAATCCTTTGAAGATACTAAGGACTGTGAGTCCGGTACGCATCTTTCCTAGGATGAATGTTACTCTCTGTAACATGAATTCTAGATAGGAGGAAGGGGGGTTGGTTGACTGGAAGGTTCCGAAGGACACCTTTCAGGTCTGACAAGACTATGAACAACCCTAATTGGAACAAGGGTCCATATGTTCAGAAGGATTAACATTCAAAACTTGCTGTTTTTTATGAACTTGTTGATTGGCGACAAGTTCAGAATGACTCATTGATATCTTGAGTCCTTCTCGTGAACACAAAACAGCCTTCCCTGGAACTCGATTAGCTATAGTTTTCTTACCACCTGTATGCTCTATAGCTCTCAGGTATACTTCTCCAGGAGGGTGTTGAACTGTAGGAGAAAGTAAGGAAATGATGGTAGGGACATTTCTGTTTCCCATCAATGGCTCATCTTGAATAGGCTTTGGACCGAAGGATCGAAGGTCCTGCGATCCTGAGGGAAAGTTCCGCCTAGCCGAAGGGTCTTTATGCTTCAAGTAGTCAGTAGGCTTGGACTTTTGACCATCTGCCTGTAACACCGTGGTCACTGGAATAGTGGGATGTTTTTGAGCAGCCCGGATATATCCAGCATTTTCGATCTTCTTTTTTGGTTGGGGACCCACAACCACAGAAGATTTTCTCTTTGAAGGAATGCCCTATTTTTGGAGAAGACTTATGTTTTCCATGGTGGTGTTCTTAATTACTTCCTTAATGACCTCGTTTGGGAAGAGGTCTTTACCCCCAGATGTTGGTTGGAAGATATTAGATTCTTTGTTTCGTGTTTCACTGTTGCGTAAGCAAACACAAACTCTCTACATGCTCTCCTGGCCTTCATAAAGGAGTAAAGGTCCTTCACCAAGATAGCCATATGCATTTTGTCTATGACCATGAGCATGTCAGGGGTACTTTCGAAGGTTGAACACAACTCTATGTAGTTTTGTAGAGAAAGGGATGTCGCAAGTCTCTCCTTTGACTCATGTTCATTACACAAGAGCAACTCAGACAATTTAGGGAGACATACATTGAATTGTCGAATTGCGATGTCCTTGTCTAATTTTCCTACTGAAAATGTCAAATGGACTTCCTTCCAATCCTTTTCCTGTCCGGGAAAAGCTGGTGACAAAGGCTTGCACTCATCGAGTGTGGGACATGGCTTACCCGCGTCTACCACTTTGGCAACAGAAGTAAATGCATTCCCCATGAGGGGAATGAGAGTGAAGTAGGAGCAAGAAAGGAAGGGTGTCTGTTATTCAGTGAGAATACCTTCGACTCCGAATAACCCGCCTTTCTCAGACTACCTGAAAGGATAGTCTGTGCCTTATCATGGTCAAGAATCAAGACCTCCTTTGGTTCCGCTCCTTTTCTTGACTTTGGTTCGTACTTCAGTCGAACCCAACAATTAGGGAAAGCATCAAAGCTTGGCCAAAATTTAACTTTGTCCAAAGGAACAGCATATATTTTCTCTGAGATGTAGAGATTGCAATTTGAAATCGGCATCTGCTCCACAAACCTCCAGGGATTGGTTATGGAGCATATTGGTAGGTCTTGATTCAAGGGTCGTTTGACTGTCCCCTGGGAAGCGACAAGACTTTACGAGGCTCTATCTTGCATTTTACTTCCTGCTTTTCATTTTGTTTACGAAAGCTATCTATTTAATTCTTCAGCTGGATACATAGTTGTACCAAATTATCCAATAGAGGGGTAGAAGACGAAGACGTCGACATCGATGGCTCTATAGCCGGGATAGGCGGAGGGAATTCTGACACAACAATTTCCTCTTCTACCCAGGGGGTACTTCTTGCCCTTAACACCCAAAGGTTTTCTGGCCGTCAGGGGATGTAGTTGCTCCTGAGGCACTACTGTTTCCTCACCTGCTTCCGGAAATAGTAGCTTACGCATCCTATCATTAGGTAGGAAAGGTTCTGGAGAGATCTTTTGATAGCCTCTCACCCAGTTGCGTAATTTATATTGAGCTGTATCCCTAATCTCCGTAGACTCGGGATTTTCAAAACCTTCGGACATTAATGTCCGACATATATTGCAAACCTGTGGGTTCCAATAATGTAGGGATCCGGAAATAATATTGCATGGGGCATGAAACCTGCAAGTATTGTGACCATAAAAATACTTACTCTTGGCCTTGCAGAGGACTGCAGCACAAGGTATCTGGTGTTCCTCCTGTAAAGAAAGGAAAACCAAATGAGTATACAATGGATTATCTCCTTGACAATCAACATGCAAATGTCCTTTTCAATAGAGTAGCTTAGGATAGTAAGCTATAAAGGGAGAGTAGTAGATACATACTTGTGTACCCGTGTGAGCAAATGCTGTTGCCTCCCCTTAGTATTAACTACATGGCGATTTCTCTATAGAGTAACTCCAAGTAAAAGGACTCTTACCCCTGGGGGTAGAGAAGTATCAAATCACTGTCCCAAAATAATGTTAATACTGTGGGGTCAGGGTGACTGATTCTCGATCAGAATATTGAAGAAAATTTATTCATTCAATATATGAACGGTACCAGCAGAATGCTCATACAAGGGTACCCAAGGTATGTCAGAGAATGGTACTGTATCATGGTACTGTAGTTTTCTAATCGCAATAAGTGTAAATTGCAATTTACTGGCTACTGTACAACATGTATTGTAGTCTAGTCATTATGCTGCCTTCATAGTAGCATATGACATTATGGTCCATCTAGCATGAAGCCAGCTGGACTAGGAAAATAAAGACATATATTTGTATATCCCACTCAGCCTATTTCCTGTAGTCTTCCTACAATATTAAAATATAGAGTTTCCTGATCAGGGAGACTCAAGGAAAAAGGCTGCACCCTTTAAGGGCTAGGAGTGTACTACTCCTGCCTTGAAGTGTTTAATATTGTAGGGTAATACTAATACTGATTTCTAATCAGGATATTGAAGAAATCATATTCATTCAATATAGGATTGGGCTCAGCAAATACCTGTGTTGGATATCCAAAATATGTTGGAAATAACTACTAGTATAAACTATATAGTAGTTTTCTATATGCAGTATATTCTATAATGCAGATATACTGGCTATCTGTATAAAATATACAGTAGTTCAGCCAGCATGTAGCCGGCATAGCTAGGTCTTGCCGGCATACCCTGCATGCTAGCTAGAGAGAGAGAGATAGCAGGGAAAAAAGGCTACTCCTTACAGTGAATGTATACAGTAATTAAGGATGTAAAAATCTAATTTGACTGCCTTTTCCCAGAGAGAAGGTTCTAATGGAAGGGGAGAATGTACCATTCAGGCTTCCATGCAGCTACAGTACTATTGCCGAGAAGGTACCGCCGATATACTGCCGGCCGGCAAGTCCAGCAGTACCAGTACAGTCGTTGTGCTGCCAACTGAGTGAGCACTATCTGTGCCGGCTTGGCCGGTAGTACCCCGGCAACAGGACTTGTAGCAACAGTCCAAGGGAGGACTGAAGAACCTTGGGAACAGAAGGGACTTCCCTCTCACGGCCATCATGGTCGGATGCAGCCATGTTGGCTGCCGGCTGGGTCGGCAGTTGCCGGCTAGGCCGTCACTTGCCGACAGATGATGTGGTTGGCGACAGTATGCTCTGCCGTCAGCCAAAGACATGGCTCGAGAGGAAGTCTGGTTGGCTCCGGCAACCTATCAGCAAAGGAAGGTTGCAAGATGCCAGCGTAAAGAAAGACAATGGCTAAGCCATCAAAAGAGGACAGTGGGAAAGGGAACAGGGTGCTGTAACGAGTGTTAAAGGAACTGGCAAAAATTTTCAATCCTACCACCTGTAAAAAAACTCTGTTTCTGTATCGGCAGAATCACAGGGAACAGGAGAAACTCAGTTCTCCAACCCAGAGATTGCCGACACAGTTAAGAGGATGTCGGCACTTCCGCCTCCTCTCAACAAAGAAGAAACAGAGTTCCAGTGCCACATATCCTAGGCTAAAGAAAAATATTCTTCAGCCCAGAGTACTGTGGCATAGGACTAGTCTTTTAGTCGCAAGGAGAGGATGGTATCCTACCATAACTTCAAGTGGGGCTAATGAGGGCTAACCTCTATTGCCAGCCACCT
>NC_090748.1:49949250-49956750 GCF_036898095.1 Palaemon carinicauda | reverse complement strand
CTTTTATGCCCTTGAAATTTAGTAATTATATGTAGGTCCTTGATCCTGTAATCAAATAAAGATATAAATGATATTAACCTATAATAATGCAAACTATTATAGATATACGATGAAATATTAATGTCTTCTCTACCATATTAAATGAAATGCAACATGGTTTTATTCAGGCATGTTCATAATTCCAAAAGCCAAGGGCATTATAAGATTAACTCGAAATAATAATAATAATATATCTATAAAGGGAAAAAAAAAATCGTTCAGCCGTGCTAATCGTACCATAAAACACTGGCTACAGAAATTGTGTTGTTATCAAGGTTAGACAAAACATCTTACTAGTAATAATTTGTACGATGTAAAAAGCAACGTCAATTCCATTTCAAGAGTGACCAAACCTAAATTGATATTTGAATTTAACTCGATAAAGTATACATATATACACACTTGTGAAGCAAGAATGAATCCTTAGGCTTTGTCATGTACCCTCAAAGGTACGCTTGCGTTAATTACAGTACTAAAAAAAATGATTAGAAATTTCAATAGAGAAATAAACAGTGAAAGACAGGGAGAGAAAGGGTGGTACGTACAAGTTAAGTACTACTCAACTAATAATTGTGGGATCATCGATAAGAAAGATCCAAAGAGAGAGAGAGAGAGAGAGAGAGAGAGAGAGAGAGAGAGAGAGAGAGAGAGAGAGAGAGATTTTATAATATCAATAATCAAGGAATATTTAATGAAATACAAGCAATCTACGTCAGGGGTTCTCCAGGGATATTTCTGTGGTATTCCTCATCTGCTTAAAAGCTTAAAGACATCTGGTTCACGATGTCTCATTCTGACAACTATGTTACGATAAGGAAAGCATATGAAAATAGTAAGGCTCAGATAAGATTAGAGATTTGGGTAAAAATTTTATTATATCTAAAGCTGTGTATGGAAAATCTATAAAAGAAAATAATAGGCTGAGTAACTCGATAACCATCGTATGGTGGAAATTTATATATTATTAAGATCATGTCCAGGAGGAGTTTTTAAAATTTTGACTAGAAATGGTAGTAATTACTATTAATGCAGAATTCCTTAAGAAATGAAGATTTGCAGAGAACAATTATATTTAGTCAATCATGGGAGGAATTGCTAATTATAGAAAAAGGATATAGAGGAAGCAGAAATGTTGGACTGATAATGAATGTAAACAAAACTAAGATAATGTGCAATGAAAATGCAGAGACACAACAAATAAGGGTTATGGATGACTCGCTGTAGAATGTTAGTAAATATACATAATCGAGACAGAGAATCAATATTAGCCCAAGACATGAGGCTGAATTAAAAATAATATATATATATATATATATATATATATATATATATATATATATATATATATATATATATATATATATATATATATATATATATATACAGTATACATATATATATATATATATATATATATATATATATATATATATATATATATATATATATATATGTGTATATATATATATATATATATATATATATATATATATATATATATATATATATATATATATATATATATATATATATATATATATATATATATATATATATATATATATATATGCATGAGTTGGATAGTTTTGGTAGGCAAAATTAATTTAGAAAAAGAGAAATAAAACTTTCCCTAAAACGCAAAGTATTAAATGAGTTGGTCCTACCTGTATCAACCCAGCTAGTACCAATAAACATTATTATGTTTTGGTATTCATTAAACTTAATTTTTTAATAGTTTTGGATATGTTTGATTACCTCTTGCATAAAATTTTTAATCATTATATTTCCAAAGAATGTGCAGGTATGACTCCCTAGGGAGTCAACGGGAATTCATGGCAATGAAAACAAATTATAAATTTAAAAATTATTATATTTGATTTCTTGTCTTATAGCATTTTCCTTATATAAGAACGACAAAAAGTAAATAACTTCAAATTATAATCATATGTATACATACACGTACAATCATGCATGCAAGCGCAGCTCTACAGCATGCACTGACGCAAAGAAAGTAAGTAAGGAAATGGAGATGAACAGAAACGAATGGTTCCTTTACTGAGTAAGCAATAAAGGAAACATAGAGTAGAATTCATAAGAAATACGTTACATAAAAGAACTTAATAAAGAGTTTGTGAATAACTGGACTACAGAAAGGGGTGTGTGCATAGTAAAATTGTTTGCCAACACGACTTCAGATGTCTTTCGTGCACTAAATTTTCCTTTTCTTCTTACAAGCAATGTATCTTCTTGATGTTACTAAAAATTTTGTACAATGATTATTGCTTTCTGTCCTTACTTCCTTTGGTGGGAGAGGATTGCTTTCTTCTGAGCCTGACCTTAGGTCTTTTAAGAGCATTTTTTCAGGCTTTACTCTTTTGACAAAGATCTGAACAATAGACCGTCTGTATTTATTGTTGGAAATTGCAGCTCCTGTGCTGATTTCTCGATGTCACCAGGAAAACACCCAATCTGTGTTCACAGCAGCAATAATGAGAACAAAATACCACTTCTTTCCTTTAATTGTGGAATGAGAATCTGACAAAGATCTGTCGAACAAGTTGACACCGACCATGCCTTTATTATATGCTTTTACTATGTAAGATTGTTCAATGTTCCCTCTTCCTTCACCTTTTTGTCAACGATTCGCCATTCCATGGGTATTTAGACCTTTCTAATTACTTCAAAGTGTGTCAACAGCATTATCATTCCACCTAACAATTTCAACATTTCCTTTTGATCGATAGTCATAGGATGCCATTGACTTCTTTTTCATATAATTACCGTAGGCTATGGGTAGTACTTTGTTCCAGTGGCATTTATTCACTTTCCTTTCATATCTAACACTATATCATATGAAGTAAATAAATTGTCAAAATTGAACATGTACTTTATAGGTTCAGTGCAAGAAGAAATGCATTACCGGATTACACTGCTTCCTACATGTTCCTTAATTAAAGGACTGGTGTTCTGATTTGCCTCCAGAGTTCTTCACATAATAGAACATCCAGTTACACTAACCATGATCCATGTTTTGAAGCCAAATCGTATTGACTATTTTCTTATGGATTGCTTGCATGAATGACGTCTGAAATAAGGCGCCATAGATTCGTCAATACTCAGAATTTCTTTATAAATTTCAAATTCACTCATGTTTTCTCTCAGAAGATCAGACACAGATTCCACTTAAGCCATTTTCTCAATCCTAAGGTTTGCAATGTCAGCGCAATGAGGAAACTTCGTGATTCACTTAAACCTATTTCTGGTCATAGTTGCAGCAAATATAGGGCATTCAAAATCTTGTACTTTGCTCCAAAATATCGAAAGTAGTAAGTACGTGTGTGCGTGTGTGTGTGTGTGTGTTTGTGTGTTTGTGTGTGTGCATGCTATGTTGTATATCTGAGTACATGTTATGTTATGTGTGTCATATATAAATAAGTTCATGGGTATGCATATGTTTGTTTGTGTGTCTGTGATTTTGTGAATGTGCATGAACGCAATCAAAATTGTATGTGCGCGTTTTATGTTTTGGTGTTTAGTTTATATATATATATATATATATATATATATATATATATATATATATATATATATATATATATATATATATATATATAAATATATATATATATATATATATATATATATATATATATATATATATATATATATATATATATATATATATATATATATATGTTTGTGTGTGTGTGTGTTTGCTTTGCATATACTTTTAAGATTTTAAGATATGTGTGCGTGTGAATGCTTTGGTGTTTGGGAGTGTGTGTTTTGGTGTGTGTATCTGTGTGTTTTATTATTATTATTATTAGTAGTAGTAGTAGTAGTAGTAGTAGTAGTAGTAGTAGTAGTAGCCAAGCTATTATTATTATTATTATTATTATTATTATTATTATTATTATTATTATTATTATTATTATTATTATTATTATTATTATTATTACTAGCCAAGCTACAACCCTAGTTGGAAAAGCAAGATGTTATAAGCCCAAGGGCTCCAATAGGGAAAAATACCCCAGTGAGAGAAAGGAAATAGGGAAATAAATAAATGATGAGAACAGATTAACAATAAATCAGTCTAAAAACAGTAACAACGTCAAAATAGATATGTCATATATAAACTATTAACAACGTCAAAAACAGATATGTCATATATAAACCATAAAAAGACTCATACCAGACTGGTCAACATAAAAACATTTGCTCCAATTTAGAACTTTTGAAGTTCTACTGATTCAACTACCCGATTAGGAATATCATTCCACAACTTGGTAGCAGCTGGAATAAAGCTTCTAGAATACTGTGTAGCAGTGAGCCTCATGATGGAGAAGGCCTGGCTATAAGGATTAAATGCTTGTCTAGTATTACGAAAAGGCACCGTCGTTCAATTAGTTCATTATGCATGTTGCATAAGATTTTTCATAAATCTGACCATCCTTTACATTTAGATCTCCCTGGACAATTCTATCCTGTTCGTAATACTAGGCAGGCAGTTAATTCCAATAGCCAGGCTTTCTCCATCACGAGGCTCAAGGTTACGCAGTACTCTAGAAGTTTTATTCCCGCTGTTACCAAGTTGTGGAATGATCTTCCTAATCGGGTGGTTGAATCAGTAGAACTTCAAAAGTTCAAAGTTGGAGCAAATGTTTTTTTGTTGACCAGGCGGACATGAGTCTTTTTATTGTTTATATATGACATGTCTGTTTTAACGTTGTTACTTATTTTAGAATGATTTCTTGTTAATTTGTTCTCTTCATTTATTTATTTCCTTATTTCCTTTCCTCACTGGGCTATTTTTCCCTGTTGGAGCTCCTTGGCTTATAGCATCTTGCTTTTCCAACTAGGGTTGTAGCTTGGATAGTAATAATAATAATAATAATAATAATAATAATAATAATAATAATAATAATAATAATAAAAATAATGATAAAAGGATAGAATTGCCCAAGGAGATCCGAATGTAAAAGATGGTCAGAGTTATGAAAAATCTTTAGCAACATGCATAATGAACTAATTGAACGATGGTGCCAAAGATTAATATCTAGATCAGGAATACGAAATTTAATAGACCGTAAGTTTCTGTCCAACAAATTAAAACAAGAATCAGCAGCTGAAAACCAAACAGGAGAATAATACTCGAACAAGGTAGAATGAAAGAATTAAAACACTTCTTCAGAATAGATTAATTACCGAAAATCTTAAAAAAAAACTTTCTCCTTAAGCCGATTTTTTTTGCAATTGAAGAAGACACGGACCTAATGTGATTTTCATAAGTAAATTTGCTGTCGAGAATCACACCTAAAATTTTAAAAGAGTCATACAAATTTAAAGAAACATTATCAATACTGATATCCGGATGTTGAGGAACCACTGTCCTCGACCTACTTACAATCATACTTTGAGTTTTGTTAGTATTCAACTTTATATCCCTTATTTTGCACCATGCACTAATTTTAGCTAAATCCCTATTAAGGGATTCAGCAACCCCAGATCTACATTCAGGGGATGGAATTGATGCAAAGAGAGTAGCATTATCTGCATATGCAACAAGCTTGTTTTCTAGGCCAAATCAAATGTCATGTGTATGTAGTATGTAAAGTAATGGGCCAAGAACACTACCCTGTGGAACACCGGATATCACATTCCTATACTCACTATGGTGCCCATCAAAAACTCTCTGATATTTATTAGTTAAAAAATCAACAATAATGCTAAGAAACGAGCCACCCACTCCCAACTGTTTGAGTGTGAAAACAAGGGCCTCATGATTAACAAGGTCAAATGCAGCACTAAAATCAAGGCCAATCATACGAACTTCATGACTACAATCAAGTGATTTCTGTACAGTATTGGATATTGTAAGAAGGGCCTCACATGCTCCAAGGCCTTTACAAAAACCAAATTGCAAACTATGGAATAGATGATTACCTTCAGCAAACCTATTAAGACGTTTTGCCAAAAGATGTTCAAAATCATTAGATAATATGGGAGTTATGGAAATTGGGCGGTAATCAGTGGGAGTTGAGCTACCACAAACACATTTACCTAGAGGAGTAATTTTACCAATTCTCCAACCAATGCTAAAAGCGCCTCTTCTTCCTAACTGGTGTTAAATAAAAAACAAAGGAAATATACCATTGGGTCTACACCTCCTTAAGCATCAGGGTCCATCAACAGAGCTTTAATTTCACGAGATCAGAAAGCTAAACTACTTAGTTTAGCCTCAGGAAACAGGAATGATGAACTTCAAGTTTTTCATTACTCTGTTTACTGTCAAAAACATCAGCCAAAAGGGTTGCCTTTTCCTTTGGACAGTGAGTGACTGAGCCATCTGGTTTAAGTAAAGGAGGAACTGTTGCATCTACACCAAAGACCACCATTTATGTTCCTGAGTTTTACCAGAGAGGGTTTCTTTTATGTTATATTGTACTCCTTTTCAGTTGAGGCATAAACTCTCTGAGCAAAAGCTTGAAGCTTAGTATAGTTGTTCCAGGTCAAATCTGATCTGTTACCCTTCCAAAGATGATAGGCCTCCTTCTCCAAATAAGCATGTATACAATCATCATTGAAACATGGTTTGTCCTTCACTCGGTACCTTAGCACACGAGAAGGGATACGCCTATAAATTATTTTGACTAGATTCTCCTCGAAAGGGACAACAGGATCTACACTACCACATAATTGTGACCAATTCAAGCACAAAAGATCATGCAAAATCCCATTCCAGTCTTTTTGAGATTTCATATAAATTTTACGAGAGTAAGATATATCATGGACAGGCTGCTCAGTCTTCACTACTAATAAAATCAAGGCATGATCAGATGTCCCAACTGGAGAACCAGCCTTACTAGTTATAAAACCAGAGGAGTCAGTGTATATGAGATCCAAGCAATTACCCTACCTGTGAGTAGATTCATTTATGATTTGCTCACAGCCTGATTCAGAGGCAAAGTCTAAAGCTCTTAAGCCATAGCGATCGGTAGGAGGGATAGAACTTAACCACTCCCTATGGTGAGCATTAAAATCACCAACAAAGACAAAAAAAAGCTTTTCTATCATCATCTTGTATCTTAGCCATAATGGTAAGAAGAAAATCGAAGATAGAATCCTCCATGTTTGGATTCAGGTATATTGAACACAAATAAAAGTAGTTATGCCTGCCACATACTTTTATTACCTGAATCTCATGACATCCACATTGATAGCAGTATTTATGAGAAGCAAGGTAATCGGTCCTAATATACACCGCCCTTCCCCTGGCCCTAGGGATGGCATCACGTTTCTACATTATTGGCTTCTTAAAACCAGTCATAAGGAGCTCAGATGAGTGTGTAATCTTAGGAACCAAAGTTTCTGAGCACAAAAGAATATTAAACTGTCTGGATGCAACTGTAAGGTCGTGGATATCTGCATGAAGACCACTAATATTGCAATACAGAAGACGAC
>NC_090748.1:49929250-49944250 GCF_036898095.1 Palaemon carinicauda | reverse complement strand
CCCTACGTACAATACTAGTCAGTAAGCTTAAATCACAATTGCAGTGAATAAGGGATATGAAAAGGAAAAGGGTGCGGTTGACCATGTACTATATTTATTGACCGATGATATTCCTAATTCTTAAGGATAACAAAATCATCAACGTACAATGAGGGACAAAACGTGAAGAAATAGGAGAAAACTCAGAGGAAACCGATTACAGAAACGCAACCTCGGATTAAAGGTAAGAAGGCGTGAAAAAGATGAAAAAATCTGCGAACATAAGAGTAAAAATTAGGATACAAATTTTAATTGATGATAACCGGACTTTTCCTGTTATTCCCATTACACCAATTAGGCTATATGTTCCAATGGGAAATGTAAAATGTAATAGTTTCTTCAATTACCAGCATTATTTTTGCAGGATCTCTCATAAGGGAAATAATGAACGTCGCTAAAAGGGAGAATTATTCATTTGGAGATATTTATGAGTTTATTATGAAGCATACCCGGATGATATCAAAGATGAGGGAAAAAAAAAAAGCTATTTTTTCGTCGCGGTTGCCGAGCATTTTGCATTGGGGATAAGAAATTGGTTATACTGAGGTTTTGTTCTGTATTTTGTAGTTTTCAGCATAGCACAAATATTATAACGATAATTTTTGTACTTCAGTATTGTAAATACAAGTATAATTACCATGTATTTTTGTCCATGAATTCATTTTCGATCATCTCCAATAGTAGTTAATAGCTTATAAGATTGAATTAGATTATGGAATTTAGGATTTCCGGCATCCACTTTATATTTTTCCTTGTTGGATAAGGAATAGTTAAATGCATAAACAATTAGATCTTTGACGGTGTTTTTCGTCGTGTTTTTAGCAGCATATGAAAAATAACATGACATATATACATGATGATAAGGAAAATATACAAACAAGTACACATTTAGTATAAACCTTATGTATGAGAGCAACTATAGAATAACAGAATACACAATGCTATATAGCATTAACTGGTGGGAGGGGAGGGGGAATTACATGTGTAATAATGACTAGGAGAGTACAAATAATTCAAGGGGAGTGTATGTTTTTCGTTTAATAATGACTGTGGGAGTGAAAATCATATGTAAAATAATGACGAGGGAGTGCACATCCCGGGGGAGTGCATATCCAACGCTCGACCGGAGACTTCATCGATATATATATATATATATATATATATATATATATATATATATATATATATATATATATATATATATATATATATATATATATATATATATATATATATATATATATATATATATATATATATATATATATATATATATATATATATATATATATATATATATATGTATGTATATATATATATATATATATATATATATATATATATATATATATATATATATATATATATATATATATATAAATATATATATATATATATATATATATATATATATATATATATATATATATATATATTATATATATATATATATATATATATATATATATATATATATATATATATATATATTATATATATCTATATATATCTATATCTATATCTATATATATATATATATATATATATATATATATATATATATATATATATATATATATATATATATATATATATATATATATATATATAGTATATACGTGTATATGTGTATATATACAGATAATCTAGTACTGAAGATATATTATAATTTGCAATACCTGTCAGTCTCATCTCTTTGTAAGAAGCAGTTTGTTTCTTCCTACTTATAGATTTTTTAAGCTAAGGATACTCGACTTTTTGATGTAGTGTATGAAGATTAATAGATTGAACCATCATTCATTTTAATGTCTTCCTTAAGGTTCCTTTGTATCTCAGATATTTTTTTCCATGCTATTATATGTACCATACTGTTCAATCCTATTAGCTGTAATATATGCTAACTGTGTATCAAACTATTTTATTATTTTCAAAACTCAACCAAATATGTTAGGTTTATGCAAAATGTTTATATAACCGAAAATGAGAAAAGTTCACCTTCTCACCTTCCACTAGACACCAGGTAATCCAAAAGCTTGTCAGTCATCGTGCCCCATTTTGAAGAATCGTCTCCATTTTACGGGATATAAATACCCTTGTAGTTCCCAATCTCTTGAACAGATGATCCTCGTTTCTCAATTGCCCTCTCAATATTGTCCCTCCATTGAATTCTTGGTCTTTTATAATATGGTACCGATTCTAAAAACTGTTTACGGTATCTGTGACCTTCCATTCTTTTAACTTATCCATACAAACGTAGCTGACCACTTTCTATCAAATCCAATACACTCCCAGTATCCAGTTTATTTTTTGTCATCATTTCCTAATCTATCAAGTTCTGTGACTCTCACAATCGAACGTAAAACCCATATTTCTTCTGCTTGTAATTTGCTTTTGGTTGTACATGTGATGGCCAATGAATCATAACCGTACATTAATATTGGTCTCAATATTGATGTTATATAACCATTTTTACTCTTCTAGGTAGGTAACGGGCTTTCAAAAGTGTAAAGTATTCTGAAGTTCTTCCTTATTCTGTGGTCTGTCCAAATTTTTGAGTCCTTTTCTTCACTGAACATATTAATCATCGCAAATATTGTTAAATTTTACTTTTACGGATTATTTTGTAGTAAATGGGAAATTATCTATCTATCTATCTATCTATATATATATATATATATATATATATATATATATATATATATATATATATATATATATATATATATATATATATATATATATATATATATATATATATATAATACGATTGGCTTAGATGATCAAACTGCGTCAGGATGTTCTTGACAATTTCACTTTACATTAGAGTATGCCACCATCAGGGGAAAAATCACGAATTCCTTCCCGTTTGCTGGCAGTTCGACGAGGAATTTGGGGAACATAGTTTCCATAGAATCTACAAACAACTGCGATTGCTATGCCCTGGAATTCAATAACATTCGCCGGTCAAAGTTCCAAGCGCCAAGATATACTATGGGCTCTCTGTTTCTCCCTTCGTAATTTAAACTTCCAATCGAGTTTATACTTATCGTTATCGTATATCCCCAAAAATTTTGAATATAAGTAAAAAAGTAAATTTTTTATTACAAATATTTTATATCAACATCTCTGTATTCTTTCATATACCATAGATATTATCATCAATATAAATACCTCCAGAAAGAATTCTTAGCGGACATGGAGACGTGTTCCCCCCCCCCCCCCCCCCCCATCCTAAGAATAAAAAAGGGACGATGGTTGGAACCCCGAAATCAAAATAATATATCGAACAAGCAAGACACGAAACGGGTTCCTCAAAAACTGATACTGGTGTAGATTTTATCCTTTATTCCTACCACCTTTATATTCATGAAAACCATTGTCTAGTGTAAAGAGCAATTGTTGTTTTGTTTGTCACATTCTTACGCAATAATAAATTATGCGACATTGAAGTTTGGATACTTTTCAGGGAAAGACATGAGCACTGAGGTGTTTTATCTCAGACATATTCTGAAAAGGAAGTTGCTTCATAAATAAGATATCCAGAATTCTTAATCTTGGAAATTATTCAAAACCTGAAAATTTTTAAGGCACCTATGTAACATAGGACTAACTTAAAAACGAATGTCAATGTTAGGAACAATTATGGAAACAGAAAAACCTGGATCTGGAGATGACAAATACACCGGTGTAAAGGGTGAAGGCATCTCTCTCTCTCTCTCTCTCTCTCTCTCTCTCTTTCTCTCTCTCTCTCTCTCTCTCTCTCTCTCTCTCTCCAAAAATCCTAACTTCATTAATAAAAGGGAACCAACTACAATATATAGAACCATGATAACTTTTAAAATGAGATGTTTGGAACCAATCAAGAAAAAAGAAACATTTAACTTTTGTATTTTGTTCATAATAATTATTTCAATATTTACCTTGTTTAAAGGAAATGTTCTTTCCGAGTAAACTTTTATAAGGTTTTAAAAACTATTCTTTTGAGAATAATAGTTTTCCAGTGTCATACCTCGCTAATTATTGTGCTTACCTAGACTCTTTTTCTGTCATGGTCATGCTGTATTTTGTTAGTATTTATAATCAATTTAGTATGATTTAATATAGTGTGTGTGTTTTTTTTTCCAGTTTACGGGAACTTCATTGAAATGAATTTTATTTCCCCTATCATGAACGTACCAATGATTCATTCAAAAGTTTCGGGGACAAGGAGTGGATGCATATTTGTATTTTCCTGATCTCAAACCAGCTTATAGACATGATTCCTTGGAAATAGTGACATAAGGGTAAAATAATGTTTAACTGTATTAATCTTCATCTTCAAACCCTAATCGCCTTCCAGGATCATGCTTCCCACGCCATCAACACGAGGTTAGGACTGTAGCTTGACTTTAATTAAGCAGATGGAACTCCATTAACACCCATCGATGCATACTTGATATATTGCCTCTTTCTCTTCCCCCAATTAAGTTTCTATCATCATCGTTATGTAGGCATCTCAAATGAGGAAAAAAAAGGACCTTCTCAATATAGCTTATCGATCAGAGCATTTGTAACTATGTTAATTTGACCGATCACCACGTTAATTCTGGGAAAGAGGTATTGTTCTAGATTTGCCTTCCAGTTACTAAAGAGTCCACCGTCGATTTTGAGTAGGGCTGCGGGCATTGGATTGCACCATCTACTTGATCCAATAGCATGGTTGAGTCAATCAGCTATCTCTTTAAACTTTGCTTTATACATGGACTGAGAATATATGGATTTAGAGATAATGTTCAGAGCTTTGAGGACTCTTGGTAAAAAAGATAAATCATCATTTGAATTTTTATACAAAAGTAGAATATGTTGCCTTAAATAAACTTTTGATATTTAATATACAAATTTTCCTTTAAAAGTAAAGCGTATTATGCCCCACTTGGCAAAGACCAAAAAGGAATAAATTTGATTTAGCCTGCTGCAGCAGCGGTAGTTAGTTCAAATCACCATGGATATGATTTGTATTAAAGTTTTTATCTTCGGTATTGATTATGGCAATATTGTATGCGATAAACAATAAAAGTCAACCACCATAAAGGGCCGTTAACTTATTAAGTAAATTTCCACAAACTTCCGTCACCCATATGGAAATACTGGAAAAATATAGAAAAGGGTAACAAATGGATATTTAAAGAATAAAAACATAACTCCTACCGAAAATTCATGATACAATTTTTGGAGAAAAAAAGAATTTTGATAGAATCCCGTGGCCAGGAAAACGCCAACATTCCTTTCATTTTCAAATAAACATTGGTCCCGAGGCAGTTGTCCGTGCTTCCGAAATATTAAGGCCTTTCGGATTTATCATTATAGCTTGCTTGATTTCTCAGGATTTCCTGCATTGCTAGATACTACTTTGAAAATACCATAACATGATATTATTATTATTATTATTATTATTATTATTATTATTATTATTATTATTATTATAACCAGTAATTCAATTAATATTATTATTATTATTATTATTATTATTATTATTATTATTATTATTATTATTATTATTATTATTATTATTATTATTATTACCATGAAAGTATACTGTAAGGCAGGTAAAACATTTGTAATAGAGTTGGGTAAAAGGAAGAATAGTTAAAAGACCTTTTACAATTGTAGTCTTTCAATATACTCAAGTTAGGATACTGTTGTTTTCATATACGAACAGACTATCCAAAGAAAGAATATCATCCACTACCTTAGTACATAAACCAAAGTGTTACATAACAGTGAATACGACTCTGTGCCTGGCAGTCAATGGCTCTATTCATATTCTCATCAATGTCTGAGAATTGTTGTATGATTTCTGAACACTATTCAGAAATCGTTTTTATTGTCGTAACAACTGGAACACTGGACAGTTAACTAAGTGTTCATGAAAACAATTACTTCTAAAAAAATTTATGACCCCCTTTGATCATTCAATTCAGACAAAAAGAGAACCTAACAATGATCAATTAGTGTTATTATTTGTTTTATTTTTTATAGTAATAAAAGGTATCATTAAAACGATGTTGAATGCAAAGGGAAGATACTCATACTACAATGCAGTATTTACCAAAGTCGTGGTCTTGACGTCATTCTTCCAGGAATTTCAGTAAATGCAACGCATGTAGACAAGCAATTATAACGCACACTTGTATTGTACTGCAGGATAGCTAGGTACAAATGAGCAAAACTTGACCTTATATAAATTCGCTATTGCATGTGCATGCCTCAACATGAATACGTTTTTCTACTGTAAATCTAATATCCACAGATATGGTACAACATTCGTGGTTCATTCAGATCCTCAAATGAAATATATTCAGAAATAATTATGATGTATTCAATATGAGGAATATATAAATTTTATAGTTAAATTATAAAAAAAAGAAATCCAGGTTCTCCCGAATCAATATGAAAGTGTCCAAAATTATGATTTCTAACTCAATCTTTCCCTTGACTTTCAATAGACACAGTATTAGAACTGGGGACATATTGACCTTTGTCCGTCCAATACCGCACACGCACACACATATTCATATATATATATATATATATATATATATATATATATATATATATATAAGGAGAGAGAGAGAGAGAGAGAGAGAGAGAGAGAGAGAGAGAGAGAGAGAGAGAGAGAGAGAGAGAGAGAGAGAGAGAGAGATAGTGATTTATATATATTTCCTTTGATTTTTTATGGGCCTTTTTAATGAAACACATACACACACACACACACACACACACACACACATATATATATATATATATATATATATATATATATATATATATATATATATATATATATATATATATATATATATATATATAATTAGATAGATAGATAGATAATTGTTGCAAGAAGACGGATAAACGAAGGAAACACCAACGTTGACCATCAATATATTTAATACCACACAACCCTATAAATAATATATAATCTTAGTTAGATAGAGATAAAACTTATGAACATTGGAAATAGAATATTTAGATTTTTACATAAACTTCATTTCGCACTATTAGTCATAATGATTCTTAAATGTCAGACTAGTTTGTCACATACTAGGAATTGCACAACACAAGAAATATAGAGTCCTTTTTAAATCAGGATAACCTGCTGCCAGTGAACTTGTTATAAAAGAAGTATTTCTCTTCGTGCAAACTGTTTCAATTAGTTTCTTGTGTGTTGGGTGGTCCTCTTCGATTGAATACTATAACTATGGAAGTGTTGATTGGAGATGCTCCTAGTAGTAGTCTGGCTATCCTGGGAAATTGCTTTTAAAAGCAAAAAAAGCGTAGCGAAATTTTTTAAAGGTATATTCAACAAACTCTTCATAAAAGTAACCTGCCGAGTTTAACCATCATAAGTAAAGTAATTGTTAAGTGCTATACATTTTGTCGATGTCCCCATTGAAAAAAAAAAAAATATAAAGTTTTACACTTTGTTTTCATTTGCTTTTTCACTTTTCTCTTTCAATCTTTTGGATCTTCTAAGATGTTTATTCAAACTGTCATTTATATTATCTTTGCTTTCTTTATCATTACTTATAAGTGAAGCCATTTCCATTTATTTTATCGGTATCAATACCAAATTTCCTAAAGACTTCTTCCATATCAGGCATTTCAACCTTATCTTCATCGGCAATTCTAGCTGTTGGATTTGATATATCACTATTACTATTTACTCCACAGGACTTTAATGATCTGATATTGACTGTGTATTACTTTAGATTCGTGCCCAACTAGTCGTATTCTAAACAGGCCACATTTGTCATCTAATATTTTTTCAATGACCCATTCTTCACTCTTAAACCTATCCTGTAACTTTGTTCTCCCAATTACTTGGTTTTCTCTTATTAAAACCTTTTACCCTACCTTTAATTCATTATCCACAGACTGTTGCAACCTGCCCTTTGCTTTCGATGTCCAGTTCTTACGAGTGTTATGCCCTGCAATTCCCCATGCTTTTCTCTGTATCTTCAATTACTTATTAATCCATTCCTTATCTGTTTGTGTTCCTCCGATATCTAAATCAGGGCCCTAACAGTCAATACTTAATTTTGGTTCGCTACCAAATAACAAAAAAATAAGGAGAATATCCTGTTACTGAATGAGGGGTTGAGTTATAAATTGAGATTAGTGACTCTAGATATAAAGGCCATTTTTGCTTTTTCTCTTCATCCAGTGTTCGCAATGAACTGTATATTGTTCTGTTTGCCCGTTCAGTCTGGCCATTTCCCTGCGGATGTCGAGGAGACGTTCAAGATTTTGAGATATAAAGGATTTTACAAATTGACCGAACCAAACTGCTTTCAAAATTTCTACCTTGATCAGAATGTAGTCTTTCCGGAATGACAAATTTATAAAATACCTCATTGACCAAAATTCGGGCTTCAGTGGTTGCTTTTTGGTCTTTAGTAGGGAACGCCAATACAAATTTGCTAAACATATACGTTAAAACAAGAATGTGCTCTTAACCCGTTGAAGATTCCTCAACAGAACAGAAGTCCATTGCGATAAGTTTAAATATTCTGCTGGTTTCAATGTGAACTAGAGTAGTTTTAACAACCGGTATATCCTCATTCTTGGTCAAATACACTAAGCAATTTTGAATATATTCGCTAAGAAAACCCCTAGCATTTGGCCAATAAACCCTCTCAGTTAAAACTGTCTCTGTTCTATCTATTCCCTGGTAACCAACTTTATCATGGAGTTCCAACAAACACTTTTTCTGAAGGCTTAATGGAACTGCTAACCTCCATTTTCATCTTTGGAATTCGTCGGTATCTACTTTATAAATTATTTCTTTTCTTATCTGTAAATTTTCTAATTCTCTCTTCCATGTGATTAATTCAGGCTGTAATTCAAGAATCTCTGTATCCACCGGGTCACCAAAAATCCATTTTCTAACAACTGTTAAAATAGGACATGTCTTTTGCTTGGTCTCTACATCCTCTCAGTCTAATATGTCCTGTGATATGATGACTCTAACGGAGTCACTTGTTACATAAGGTTCAATCAAGATATCACCATCAGGTTTTTCTGCGTTCCTAACCTGCCTCGAGAGCGCATCGGCATTAGAGTTTTCTTTTCCTAGCTTAAACTTTATCTCAAAATCAAACACTGCTAAATCTTCCACCCATTTCTTCTCAGTGTGATCTAGCTTAGCTGAACTCAAGTTACTAAGAGGCCCATTATCTGTAAAAACAGTGCACCTACTTTCAATCAGATACACCTTGAACTTCTCAGCCATTGCCCAATTCAGACCACATAATTCCAACTTCCTTGAGCTATAATTTCTCATGTTTCTCTCATACTCTCTTAAGGACCGACTAGCATAAGCTACTGGATGTAGCTTCTTGCCGCATTTTTGTGATAATACTGCCCCTACACCTTCTAAACTTGCATCGATTTCTAAAGTAAAGTCCTTACCAAATGCAATCCCTTGCAATATGGGAGCATTGATGAGAGACTGTTTTAATGTCTGAAATGCCAGTTCTTCTTTCTCCTGCCATTTATCCACAACTTCTCGCTAGACTTCTTTATTTTTCCCTCTAATAGTGTGTTGAGTGGTTTAGAAATTTGAGCGATTTTTTTTTGTTATAAAACGCCTGTAGAAACTACAAAACCCTAAAAAACCTCTCACCTCTTTTACAGTCTCTGGTCTGGAGCAATACCGTCATTACTGATTATAAATCCTAAATATCTGACGCTAGTTTTCAGAAAATGACATTTGTTCGGCTTTAACCTCAGCCCAAAATTCCTTAACCTTTTTAATGATAATTCAACTTTTTCTAAATGTTCATCAATAGACCTTATAAAGATAATAAGATCATCCAAATAAATAAGTAAAAAATCATAAACAAAGTCTCCCAAAAGGTTTTCCATACACCTCTGAAATCTAGCAGGGCTATTTGTGAGTACCATTGGACACCTCCTGTACTGGTAGTGACCCCAATAGAATCTGATGATAATCTTGTGCCAAATCAAAAGTAGAAAAGAAGTTACCCCTTTCTAATACGTCCAGACTTTCAGATATTCTCGGTAGAGGAAAAGCGTACTTGATAGTTATCTTATTCAACTTCCGATAATCAATAGTGAACCTAAGCCCCCCTCCTTTCCTTTTTACCAAAACTATTGGTGCAGCTTAAGGGCTTTTACTTTCCTCAATAACTCCTCTTCTTGTCAGATACTCTAACAGTTCTTTGGCCTCTGGTATTAAGGCAGGGGCAATTCGCCTGCATGGCAGTTTAATGGGAGTTTCATTTGTTAGTTTTATTTCGTGTCCCCACCCCTTTGCTGTACCCAAGTCCTCTTCATGAAGCTCAAAACAGTCTCTATACCTATGAATAAGCTCTTCCACATTACATAAGACCTTTTCATTTATGTTTTCATTAACCTGTATTCCTAGTGCTTTCCTAAAATCCCTTAATTCTCTTTCTTGTTAATATCTTATTATCTGAACAAGTCTCTTTGTTTTCTAGTACGGCTAAAGTTGCTTTAGCAATCCTTCCATTTGCTTCAATTGTTATTCCATCCTCATTCCAATTTCCTAAACAAACAAAACCTACTCCCCATTCAATAGCTGTAAAACTAGGAACTATATGTACACCTGACTGTAGATTGTCAATTTTTTTCACTTACAATGCCTTTTAACAAAATATTCTCCCTGAGAACATTTTTCAGTTTATCAATAAATACTTTGATTATCTTCCTACCTCGACCAGGGATTTTCCTATTTTGAGTAGGTACACAAATTGCATAACCCAATTGCTCATCGTCTGCCCAAACTTTGAGGTTTTGAGCTACCCTTCGCATGCAACAATCTAACTTTTCATTTTTTTTATCTTTTGACCACCACAGTCGATTCCATCTTCAAATAAATGTGATAGTCCCTATTCCTTGAATAAAGACGTTAAAATATTCATACCTAGCAGGCATTCTTGTTTTGTATTAATTCCTAGACCCCTTACTCCTTGATCCTTTTTAACGTAAAGTACACATTTTTCTACACAAATGTCATTAACATTTATATTTACAACTACATATTATACTAAAATGCTCAATTCATATCCAGCTATGTCGTTTATGTAATTACTGTCACTGTAGAGATTCAAATTTTTGGGTTTCAGGAATCTATAGTACCATATTTCTGATATTAAGCTACAGTTAGCACCAGAATTTAATAATCCTAGAACACTAACATCATCAATTCTGACCATCAGATTAAGGGTCTCGCCCCTCCTATGTAATTCTCCATTGTTTTGATTTTCACTGCACAATGAACGCACAAGGCTAACGACTTCCATTTCTTTTTTCTTACTGTTAAGTGGTTCTTCATTAGGCCGGACGCTAATTAATACGTCCGGCTTTGCCATTTTCCCTGTTCGGTTGTCTCTTCCTCACAATGAATTTCTCTAACTGCATTTTCCCCTTTATCCTTACCAGAAACTGAACGATCATAAAAGTTTCTTTGCTCATGATACATGCCTGAATTATCTAAACACCTGGAAAAAGGATGACCTCTTAAGCCACATTTCCAGCATTTACCTTCATATTTATTAAATTCTTTTCTTTTTGCATACTCTTGTTGAGTACTATGGCCATTTACAACTTCGTTCCTTTTATTATTTGAAGGTTTATTAATTATTCTGTCAGCGTTACAGTTTCGAGCTATGTGACCTGGCCTTTTACAGAGCCAACAATAGAGAACTTCCCTCCTTTCAAAACTTCGCTGTTCTTCTTCCCTTGAATCAAAATCTTTCAATCTATCATTAACAAACTTTCCAGCCTCTTCGAGGAAAATCAATGTTTTGTCACACAATTTTTTTTCTTAACTCTGCTGCTAGATGCTTGTTTCTCATCCTCTTCACGAATACTTTGCACTTTGTTCTCTCTCTCTCTCTGCAGCCTCCCTTTGACAGCTCTCTTGCACATTCTCGTCTAATTCATGAATTCTATCAACAAAATCCCACACACTTTCGTTCTCGTTTTGTCTTGCACTCCACAATTATCTCCTTTTTTCAAATTCATCCAAGCGTTTTCCATAAGTATTCATCAATATATTTCCTAATTCCTTCATGGTTTCAGGCTTCACAGCCTTAATGCGAGTTAATGCAGGATCTCTTAAACGTTGACAAGCAAATTAGTCTTCTTGTTCCAGCCACCTCTTTATTTCTACCTGTGGTGCAGGTCGTGTGAATTGGATTTGAGTGTTTTCATTTTTTCTTTCCTCCTCACAGATAACATTATTTGATTTACTATTCATCAATTTTGATACGAATATTTTTCTGTCCATTTCTGAGACTTTGCTTTCGAGTACTTGTACTCGTATTTTCCACTCGTTCTCTAAAAGTTAAAATTTTTCCTCACATTTACTCATTACCTTGTTTAACTGAAACTCTATTTCATGTTTGTAATATGATGTGAGCTTGGCCTCCATTATTTCCAATTTTTCATTAAATTCCTCTCTGATTCTGTTTAATGTATACTGATAATCTCTTACTGCTTTCTTTTGCAACCCCTTTTTCCTGACATCATCTAGTTCATTAGCTGATACCTGATGCTCGTCATACATGAATTACTTACTTACTTACTTTACTTTTATGGGTTTATTTCTCGCCCTCCATCAAACACTAAAAGTCTGTTCAGGCGGCCTTCGTGTGTGAAAATAATTTTTTTCCAGTTAAAATTTTGCTCTGTATCTTATCAGTTATTTCGCTAGCATTTGTATTCAGGCTTAATAGTTTTCACGTCACTATTATAACGCTTTCTAAGAAGATAAATCTTCAGGTTTTTCTTGAAAGCTGGCACATTTTTGCTATGCTCGACATCAAGTGGTAGGTCGTTGAAGAGTCTAGGTGCAGCATAACTAAACGTTCTTCCTCCTAGTTCATAATTCACACTAATTTCGAATAGTCTATGTTGGTCATCGGCATGTCTAAATCTTACAGCAGCGCTGGTAGCTTGAGGGTAGGGGACCAAGCAATCACAAAGATATATAGGCTTATCACTTGTAAGTGCTTTGTGAGTCAACAAGCAGATCTTAAATTCAATTCTAGCCTTAACATATCACAATTTTTTTCAATATCCCCATCCAATATATCTACCCATTCTTCTAAGTCACATCCCACTTCCCTTCAGGCACCCTTGAACTTACTCATATCCTTGTATGGTGAAGAATATTCACAACTAATATTTCGCCCTATACTCCTTGGCATTGGATTTTCAGGAATATCCCTATCACCAGTGTCTCTGATGTCTTCCTCACTCATTATCCAATATATCTTTTGCCTTCAAGTAAAGACACACTATCTAGTAGTTCGTACACTAGAAATGTATAAGTATTTACTGCCAAGATGCTACCAAATTCATTGCACATCTAACTGGCAAGAAACTAAAAAAATAGGAATGCTGACAGACCTGGTATTTGTGACTCGATGATTTCAGGGTTGTACTGCAATCTGCTGGGCCCTCCTGGGCTGTTATGTTTCCGTGGATAACGTAATGCTCTGCTACCAAGTGTTGCAAGAAAACGGATGAATGAAGGAAACACCAACGTTGACCATCAATATATTTAATACCACAAAACCCTATAAGTAATATCTAATCTTAGTTAGATAGGGATAAAACTTTTGAACATTGAAAATAGAATATTTACATTTATACATAAACTTCATTTCGCACTATTAGTCATAATGATTCTTAAATGTCAGACTAGTTTGTCACGTACCAGGAATTACACAACACTAGAAATATAGAGCACCATTTAAATCAGGATAACCTGCTGCCAGTGAGCATGTTATAAAAGAATTATTTCTCTTCGTGCAAAACTGTTTCAATACGTTTCTTGTGTGTTGGGTGGTCCTCTTCGATTGAATATTATAATTATGGAAGTGTTGATTGGAGATGCTCCTAGTAGTAGTCTGGTTGTCCTGGGAAATTGCATTTAAAAGAAGCAAACAAGCGTAGCGGCATTTCTTAAAGGTATAATAAAGAACCTCTTCATAAAAGAAACGTAAAAACTTTAACTAGCATAAGTAAAGTAATTGCTAAGTGCTATATATATATATATATATATATATATATATATATATATATATATATATATATATATATATATATATATATATATATATACATACGTATATACTGTATATATACATACGTATATATATATATATATATATATATATATATATATATATATATATATATATATATATATATATATATATATACATATATGGGGAAGATAAATCGATTTCAATTCTAAGAACAAAACACCTGAATTCAAGAGGTATAAGTACATAAGAATTGTCATTGACCTTTACCTTTCTTCGTGACCATGTGGTAGTCACTGTCTATACAAGCTTGCCGGACCTGGGTTCGATTCCCGGCTGGTCACAAGCTCTTGTTAATGTGTGATTTGGCATGGAGCTCTGATCCCGAGGTCGTTAAGAGAATCCAGACATTAATGTATCAAAATAATATATGGTTTATTTGAATATGAAAAAAACGGCTAAATGTGCGGAATTTATCATTATATATATATATATATATATATATATATATATATATATATATATATATATATATATATATATATATATATATATATATATATATATATATATGTATATATATATATATATATATATATATATATATATATATATATATATATATCTTTATATATGGATACATACATACATATATATATATATATATATATATATATATATATATATATATATATATATATATATATATATATATATATATATATATATATATGTATATATATATATATATATATATATATATATATATATATATGTATATATATAAATATTTATATATGTATTTAAATATATATATATATATATATATATATATATATATATATATATATATATATATATATATATATATATATATATG
>NC_090748.1:49874250-49916750 GCF_036898095.1 Palaemon carinicauda | reverse complement strand
GAAATCACACAAAGACAAGAGCTTGGCTCCGGCCGGGAATCGAACCCTGGTCGGCAAGCTTGTACAGACACTGACTAACCCACTTGGCCACGAAGAAAGAGAAAAGTCAATGACAATTCTTCTGTACTTATACCTGTCAAATTCAGGTGTTTTGTACTTAGAATTGAAATGAACCTATCTTCACCATCGTAGCTAATTGGTAGTTTGTTACTTGGCATTCAATTAATGATAAATTTTGCATATTTTTACGTGTTTTTCATATTCAAATAAGCCATATATATTTTTGATACATTAATGTCTGGATTCTCTTAACGACCTCGGGATCAGAGCCCCAGGCGAAATCACACAAAGACAAGAGCTTGGCTCCGGCCGGGAATCGAACCCTGGTCGGCAAGCTTGTACAGACAGTGACTAACCCACTTGGCCACGAAGAAAGATAAAAGTCAATGACAATTCTTCTCTACTTATACCTGTCGAATTCAGGTGTTTTGTACATAGAATTGAAATCAACCCATCTTCACCATCGTAGCTAATTGGTAGTTTGTTACTTGGCATTAAATTAATGATAAATTTTGCAGGTATAAGTACAGAAGAATTGTCATTGACTTTTATCTTTCTTCGTGGCCAAGTGGGTTAGTCACTGTCTGTACAAGCTTGCCGACTAGTGTTCGATTCACGGCCGGAGCCAAGCTCTTGTCTTTGTGTGATTTCGCCTGGGGCTCTAATCCCAAGGTCGTTAAGAGAATCCAGACATTAATGTATCAAAAATATATATGGCTTATTTGAATATGAAAAAACACGTAAAAATGTGCAAAATTTATCATTAATTGAATGCCAAGTAACAAACTACCAATTAGCTACCATGGTGAAGATGGGTTGATTTCAATTCTAAGTACAAAACACCTGAATTCGACTGGTATAAGTACAGAAGAATTGTCATTGACTTTTATCTTTCTTCGTGGCGAAGTGGGTTAGTCACTGTCTGTACAAGCTTTCCGACCAGGGTTCGATTCCCGGCCGGAGCCAAGCTCTTGTCTTTGCGTGATTTCGCCTGGGGCTCTGATCCCGAGGTCATTAAGAGAATCCAGATATTAATGTATCAAAAATATATATGGCTTATTTGAATATGAAAAACACATAAAAATGTGCAAAATTTATCATTAATTGAATGCCAAGTAACAAACTACCAATTACCTACAATGGTGAAGATGGGTTGATTTCAATTCTAAGTACAAAACACCTGAATTCGACAATTATAAGTACAGAAGAATTGTCATTGACTTTTATCTTTCTTCGTGGCCAAGTGGGTTAGTCACTGTCTGTACAAGCTTGCCGACCAGGGTTCGATTCCCGGCCGGAGCCAAGCTCTTGTCTTTGTGTGATTTCGCCTGGGGCTCTGATCCCGAGGTCGTTAAGAGAATCCAGACATTAATGTATCAAAAATATATATGTCTTATTTGAATATGAGAAACACGTAAAAATGTGCAAAATTTATAATTAATTGAATGCCAAGTAACAAACTACCAATTAGCTACGATGGTTTAGATGGGTTGATTTCAATTCTAAGTACAAAACACCTGAATTCGACAGGTATAAGTACAGAAGAATTGTCATTGACTTTTATCTTTCTTCGTGGCCAAGTAGGTTAGTCACTGTCTGTACAAGCTTGCCAACCAGGGTTTGATTCCCGGCCGGAGCCAAGCTTTTGTCTTTGTGTGATTTCGCCTGGGGCTCTGATCCCGAGGTCGTTAAGAGAATCCAGATATTAATGTATCAAAAACATATATGGCTTATTTGAATATGAAAAACACGTAAAAATGTGCAAAATTTATCATTAATTGAATGCCAAGTAACAAACTACCAATTAGCTACGATGGTGAAGATGGGTTGATTTCAATTCTAAGTACAAAACACCTGAATTCGACATGTATAAGTACAGAAGAATTGTCATTGACTTTTATCTTTCTTTGTGGCCAAGTGGGTTAGTCACTGTCTCTACAAGCTTGACGACCAGGGTTTGATTCCCGGCCGGAGCCAAGCTCTTGTCTTTGTGTGATTTCACCTGGGGCTCTGATCCCGAGGTCGTTAAGGGAATCCAGACATTAATGTATCGAAAATATTTATGGCTTATTTGTATATGAAAAACACGTAAGAATATGTAAAATTTATCATTAATTGAGTGCCAAGTAACAAACTACCAATTAGCTACGATGGTGAAGATGGGTTGATTTCAATTCTAAGTACAAAACACCTGAATTCGACAGGTATAAGTACAGTAGAATTGTCATTGACTTTTATCTTCCTTCGTGGCGAAGTGGGTTAGTCACTGTCTGTACAAGCTTGCCGACGAGGGTTTGATTCCCGGCCGGAGCCAAGCTCTTGTCTTTGTGTGATTTCGCCTGGGGCTCTGATCCCGAGGTTGTTAAGAGAATCCAGACATTAATGTATCAAAAATATATATGGCTTATTTGAATATGAAAAACACGTAAAAATGTCCAAATTTATCATTAATTGAATGCCAAGTAACAAACTACCAATTAGCTACGATGGTGAAGATGGGTTCATTTCAATTCTAAGTAAAAAACACCTGAATTAGACCGGTATAAGTACAGAAGAATTGTCATTGACTTTTATCTTTCTTTGTGGCCAAGTGGGTTAGTCACTGTCTGTACAAGCTTGCCGACGAGGGTTTGATTCCCGGCCGGAGCCAAGCTCATGTCTTTATGTGATTTCACCTGGGGCTCTGATCCCGAGGTCGTTAAGAGAATCCAGACATTAATGTATCAAAAATATATATGGCTTATTTGAATATGAAAAACACGTAAAAATGTGCAAAATTTATCATTAATTGAATGCCAAGTAATAAACTACCAATTAGCTACGATGGTGAAGAGGGGTTGATTTCAATTCTAAGTACAAAACACCTGAATTCGACAGGTATAAGTACAGAAGAATTGTCATTGACTTTTATCTTTCTTCTTGGCCAAGTGGGTTAGTCACTGTCTGTACAAGCTTGCCGACCAGGGTTCGATTCCCGGCCGGAGCCAAGCTCTTGTCTTTGTGTGATTTCGCCTGGGGCTCTGATCCCGAGGTCGTTAAGAGAATCCAGACATTAATGTATCAAAAATATATATGGCTTATTTGAATATGAAAAACACGTAAGAATGTGCAAAATTTATCATTAATTGAGTGCCAAGTAACAAACTACCAATTAGCTACGATGGTGAAGATGGGTTGATTTCAATTCTAAGTACAAAACACCTGAATTCGACAGGTATAAGTACAGTAGAATTGTCATTGACTTTTCTCTTTCTTCGTGGCCAAGTGGGTTAGTCACTGTCTGTACAAGCTTGCCGACGAGGGTTCGATTCCCGGCCGGAGCCAAGCTCTTCTTTGTGTGATTTCGCCTGGGGCTCTGATCCCGAGGTCGTTAAGAGAATCCAGACATTAATGTATCAAAAATATATATGCTTATTTGAATATGAAAAACATGTAAAAATGTGCATTTATCATTAATTGAATGCCAAGTAACAAACAACCAATTAGCTACGATGGTGAAGATGGGTTCATTTCAATTCTAAGTACAAAACACCTGAATTGGACCGGTATAAGTACAGAAGAATTGTCATTGACTTTTATCTTTCTTTGTGGCCAAGTGGGTTAGTCACTGTCTGTACAAGCTTGCCGACCAGGGTTCGATTCCCGGCCGGAGCCAAGCTCTTGTCTTTGTGTGATTTCACCTGGGGCTCTGATCCCGAGGTCGTTAAGAGAATCCAGACATTAATGTATCAAAAATATATATGGCTTATTTGAATATGAAAAACACGTAAAAATGTGCAAAATTTATCATTAATTGAATGCCAAGTAATAAACTACCAATTAGCTACGATGGTGAAGATGGGTTCATTTCAATTCTAAGTACAAAACACCTGAATTCGACAGGTATAAGTACAGAAGAATTGTCATTGACTTTTATCTTTCTTCGTGGCCAAGTGGGTTAGTCACTGTCTGTACAAGCTTGCCGACCAGGGTTCGATTCCCGGCCGGAGCCAAGCTCTTGTCTTTATGTGATTTCGCCTGGGGCTCTGATCCCGAGGTCGTTAAGAGAATCCAGACATTAATGTATCAAAAATATATATGGCTTATTTGAATATATATATATATATATATATATATATATATATATATATATATATATATATATATATATATATATATATATATATATATATATATATATATATATATATTTTTTTTTTTTTTGGGGGGGGGGCTCAAGCCATGTTGTCCTGATGGAAGTTCCTATACGGTAGCTTACTAGGGTATATTACAAATCCGGCGATATTCCCAGAGAATTTACCTTAAGGTACCAGAATTCTAACTCCTGGAGCGAATATCCCTCCTGAAAGGGATATCGCGACATATCAGAGGACGTATTCTTGACACGCCACATGGCTATCTGCACCCCAAACAGAGATTACGTATCGAGGGGTCAATTGGCATGAAACAAAATTGGGAAAGAAAAAGGGGGAGCCGCTCCTAAGGCTCCCTATTCTCCAGTTTCGTAAGCGTGCCTGGCGCCAATCCTGGCGCCATCTGTATTCCTTTTTGCGTAGCTTAACAACTCGGTGTTTTTTCCTTTGTTTCTTGCAAATCTTGGATTTATTCAGCTTTTCATGGCTTCTCCAACTTCGTCGGCCTCTGATAAGTTTAGTACCATTTCTTTTATGTATAAATGTAGGCTCTTGGTAAATTTTTGAGTGATTAATAGGATTAATCTTTCTTACAAGAGCCGTAGCCTACCGGAGGCGTCATGGACGCTGTCGCTCGCTAGGTATAAGTTTAGTTAGCCAGAGCGACATTCCCGGTTGTTTTGCTTTAATAAATTTTAGCTATTCAGCGTTACATAGGATTTCCTTTTGTGCTTTAGTATTATTTTGGCGGAGTATTCGCCAACTCTGGCTTACGCTAGGCCATGTAGCCTAGTCGTTTGGTCCTGGTACTTTCTGCATGATTTTGGTTTTCCGAGTGTATTAAAATTTTATTGAAGCTTTAGGCTGTTTTTTATACATTTAAGATTATGTTGAATATTTCCAAGATATTATACGAGTGAGTTTTGGTGATTTAGGTAATCGATTCTCTTGGTGCCTAGGCTAAGTTGCTTATGGATCCTTAGTATACTTTCTCATACTCCCCGGTTGCTTTCTTTTCTTCGAAGAAGTTATGCAATCCCTTTCCCTCTGTTTAAGCCTTGGGCTTATCCCTAAGTTGTTTATCTGAATTAACTTTCGATAAATCTATACTGGGGTGTTACTGTACCCTCCTGTTCCAGTAAGTCTGGTTTCAGAGTGGGACAGAACAACAGAGTATTTAGTCTGAGTCTGTGTTCGTCTGGCTTGTGGTAGAGTCTCCCTCGCTGGCCTGACACAGACATAGGAGGCTTAGCCTCTTTAGGTCACTACCGAAGGTTTCTGTACGAGATGATTCCTTCTTTTGTGATCTACCAGACTAGTCCTTGTTGCTGTTCTCGGGGGAGGATAAGTTTCTTTCCCTGGGAGTAGCAACACCTTCCTTGCTTTGGTTCTCTGGGAGCTGGCAAGTATTGCTGGCCTGATACCTCGGTATCTTAAATCCCTCCTTGGATCTCCCTTAGGCTAAGATGATTTTTCTTGGCTGCGGGTGATCCTTCACTAAAGCAAGGTTGGTAGGACCCTCTTTTGTCCCTTCCCCCTCTACCTCCGTAATGGCCTAGCCATTACAGTACTCTACGTCATTCTACATCTGGACCTAGAATAGGTTAGGATATGGAATTGACTCAGTCCCTTGCCAGCCAGCAAGGGTCTTCTGCTTTGAGTGCTGCCCAGACCTCCATTGGTCCCTCATCCATGCCTGCCTGTAGAACCATACGGCATTGGTCAGGAAGCCTGAATTAGATTCTCCCCTTCCTTATATGCACTCTTTCGGATTGCCGGCTTGGAGGTAGTGTACGCTCTTATCCCGGCATCCATTCTGTTTTCTTCTAGTGCAGTACCCGACCCGGCTGCCGGCCTATGAGGCCGGCAGACGGGCAGTCGTAGTCCTCTGGTTCTTTTGCTGCTGGCTGGCATCGGTTGTGTACCTTTGCCGGCCGGCTAATGTCAGCCCTTGTCTGCCGGTCGCCAAGAGTGTGGCCGGCAGCCTTGTACTACCTTGTGTAGTTGCCGGCCGGCAGTCATTGCCGGCCGACATTGGCTGTTGCTGGCCGGCAGTTACTGCCGGCCGGCACATGCATTTGAACAAGCGTTCTGCCGCCTTATAGCTGTTAAGTAGTATACTTTAAAGCTATGTATGGTGTGTGCCGGCCAGCAAGTGCCGGCCGGCACATAACCTTCTATACTGTACCAGTATTCTTCAGTATAACATATACTGTAAGAAGAAAACTATAGTATAAGTTTTGGTACAGCACTGTGTGTTCTAACACTTTTGTGTTGTCTTTCACAGCCCTTTGCTGTTGCCTTACAGATAAGAAAGTGAGTTGTTTCTTGTCTATTATCCAGGATTTTAAAATCATTGCTTAGGTGTGAGCTCCACCTGTTTCCTCTGGAAACTTTGCATTGGTTATTCTAGAAGATATTAACCATTCGATTTTATTATATGGAAGGCTGCAACAATTGGTTGTGAAGGAAACACAAGTGTGTGTCTTTCCTTTCTGAATTATTATGCTATACTATGCATATCCAGTGATACATAGTTCACTTGATACTCATGGAAATTTTTTCTCTTTACAGGAGGACCCTCCGAAGTGCGGAAGTGTTTTCTGCAACGTCCGCAGTAAGAACCTCTGCGGACATGAGTTTTGTAAGAGGCACGCAGCTTGAGCTGTCTCCAAGGGTGATCTCCAGTATTGGGACCCTCAGGTATGTACCGTGTGCACTAACCTGATTACTGAGGCCTTTGATTCCCCTAGGACGGCGGAGTCAAGGGATATAGCAAAGGAGAAGCTTCGTACCTGGGTAAGGGGCTTCCGGAAGAATACCTCTGGACCTTATCTTCCAAGAGAGAAGATGAGGGCGTATCTTTTCCCTAGGGCATCAGCTGATGCAGTGATTTCCCAGCCTTAAGAGGAGATCCCCCAAGTTCCGATCCAGGTGGATGCTGAAGTCGCGGTCGCTATGCAAGACATCTAGTTGGATGACAGGATGTCTGACGTGGACGAGCGTCTGGAGGAAGACCTCCTGGCAGAAGCCCAGGATGAAGTTCAAGCCCCAGACGTTGTAGAGGAAGAGGTCGACGAGGTGTCGGCTACTCCGGTTCAGATCCCGGAGCCTATTCCCTCAACATCGGCCGCCCTCCCAGTAAGGCTGGGACAGGCCCTCTCCTCCATTGTTGCAATGATCCAACAAATGCAGAAGGAGAATCAGGAGAAGGTGGCTGCAATGGAACTGCAGATGCAGAGCCTTGCAGCATCACATGGGCCCCAGAAAAGGCTCAATGTGAAAGACCTTCCCTTGTGCTCAGATGCTAAACCCATGGAGGTATGCTGAGCACATGCCGATGACGACTGGAAAGATCGTCATCTCGGATAAGTTGGGTTCAGTTCCCCTAGAGGAGGTGGAATTCTGGCCCAACAAGGCGTCATATCCGGACTGTTATGTCCGGCTGAGGAAGGAACCAGCTTCAAAGGAGGAGACAGAGCCGAAGGAGGTCATAGTGATGGACCATGCTAAGGCTCAAGCTTTGCTTTCATCCTCGATGAAAGAGAGGGGCTTCTCGAACTCAAAGGTAGCTGCATTGAGTAAGAAGCTCCCTTCCTTTGTGTCCTCTCCTGCTAGAGCCTTCCCCTTTTTACAGAAAGGGTTTGCGGCTGTACTAAAAGCAGTCGAGGCTGGCAAGCCTTGCCCCTCCCTGGAGGAGTGTAAACCCTTGTCGCTGGCCCTGCCTATGGACCAAAAGACTGGAAGGACGTCCATCTTACGTACTCAGTTGGGAAGTTGGAGGCTGATATCGCCGGACGTCAGTTCGGCGAGGACCTCCCTAAGCTGTCTGACTCTCTTTTGCGGAGAGAGTTCGAGACAAAAGAAAGACTGGCTGCCTCAATGTCTCTTCAGACTACTCTTGAGACGATGGCAAGTGACCCCAAGGTCCATGAAATGTTCATGGTTGTGGCCAAGACTCATCTGGCCACAGTAACGAAGGATCTTTATGGCTTCGTCAAGGCGAGGAGAGCTTGTAGGGAGTTCGTGTTCACCTCGGCTACGGAGAGGCACGAGCCAAGGAAACTAATCTCCTCCAACATTTGAGGCAAAGACCTTTTCCCTACCGATTTGGTCAAAGAAGTTGTTGATAAGGCTGCCTTGGAGAATAGAAACCTTCTCCAGAAGTGGGGCCTGGCTATCAAAAGAAAATCTTCCCCAGATGATGGTCCTCAACCAAAGAGGAAGACTATGAGGACTAGGCTACCGTCTCGGCCAGCCAAGCCTCTTAGACAGCAACAGCAACTGCAATTGCCATTACCTTCAGTGCCCCAGATGGTGGCACAAACCCCGACCACATTTCAGTGGGTACCCCAGGCTGTGTCGACACAGTCCACAGCATTCACCCCAACGTTCGAAGGGCAGCCTACTTCCTTTCGAGCAAAGCCTAGAGGAGCAGCCAGAGGCTCGTCTAGGCGCCCCTCAAGGGGAAGGTGATTCAGGGGTGGTCGCGGTCAGGGAGGCAAGACCTCAGGATGGCAGTCCAAGTGAGATGATGAAGGTAGGAGGGAGACTTCAGAATTTTCGGGATCGGTGGACCTTCGATCCCTGGGCCAACAGCCTACTCAAGAATGGACTGGGCTGGAGCTGGTCCAGCACTCCAACCCCGTGCCCTTGGTTTTTCCAACACTCCACCCCCGTTCTGGAGGAGTACGTTCAAGAACTGTTGGAGAAAAAAGTGATCCGAAGGGTGAAGTCCATCAAATTCCAATGGAGGCTGTTTTGTGTTCCCAAGAAAGACTTGGAAAACCTCAGAGTCATTCTGGACTTGTCGCCATTCAACAAGTTCATAGTGAATTGCAAATTCAAGATGCTAACACTGCTCCACATAAGGACCTTACTGCCCAAGAGGGCATATTCCGTCTATATAAACTTGTCAGACGGCTATTGGCACGTTCCAATCAACCGTCGACTCTCCCCCTACCTAGGGTTCAGGCTACAACGAAGACTATACACCTTCAGAGCCATGCCATTCGGGCTAAATATAGCCCCAAGGATTTTCACGAAGCTTGCGAGCGTAGCTCTCAAACAATTACGCCTAAAGGGAATTCAGGTAGTAGCCTACCTGGACGACTGGCTGGTGTGGGCAGCATCCGAGACAGAATGCTTGCAAGCTTCCAGTCAAGTGATCCAGTTCCTAGAGTACCTAGGCTTCAAGATCAACAGAAAAAAGTCTCGACTTTCTCCATCTCAAAAGTTCCAGTGGCTGGGAATCCACTGGGACCTAATGTCACACCGTTTCTCCATCCCGGCGAAGAAAAGGAAGGAGATAGCGGGTTCTGTCAAGAGACTTCTAGATTACGAAAGGATATCAAGCGCGAACAGGAGAGGGTACTGGGCTCTCTCCAGTTTGGTTCGGTGAAAGACCCAGTGCTAAGAGCACAGCTAAAGGATGCAACCGGAGTTTGGAGAAGTTATGCATCAAACGCGCGAAGAGATCTGAGAAGACAAGTTCCGCTTCGGCTACGTACTCTTCTTAGGCCTTGGTCCCAAGCCAGACATCTAAAGAAGTCGGTTCTTCTTCAGCCACCTCCCCCGTCGGTGACGACTCACTCAGACACCTCGAAGGAGGAATGGGGAGGTCACTCAAATCGGAAAAAAGTCCAGGGGACTTGGTCCAAGCTATTCAAGACCTTTCACATAAACTTTCTAGAAGCTATGGTAGTGCTCCTTACCTTAAAGAAAGTCTCCCCTCGTCACTCGATCCACAAAAGGCTGGTGATGGACAGCGAGGTAGTTGTGAGATGCTTGAATCGACAAGGATCGAGGTCACCACCTCTCAACCAGGTGATATTGGCCATCTTCCGATTGGCGGAAAAGAAGAAGTGGTACCTGTCGGCAGTTCACCTTCGAGGAGTCCGCAATGTGACAGCGGACGCTTTATCCAGGTTCACACCGATAGAGTCGGAATGGTCCTTAGACGCAGGATCATTCTCCTTCATTCTGAATCAAGTCCCAGAACTGCAGATAGACCTCTTTGCGACGAAAGACAACAAGAAGTTGCCCCTGTACGTGTCCCCGTACGAGGACCCCTTAGTGGAAGCAGTGGACGCGATGTCCCTCGACTGGAACAGGTGGTCCAGGATTTATCTGTTCCCTCCTCACAACCTTCTGTTAAGTGTCCTCAACAAACTGAGATCCTTCAAGGGGTAGCGGCAATAGTGGCAACCAAGTGGCCGAACAGCGTGTGGTTCCCCCTGGCATTGGAACTACGGCTGAAGTTTGTAACTCTACCAGAACCAGTTCTGACCCAGCGAGTCCAGAAGTCGACTGTCTGCGCTTCATTACAGAAAACCCGGACCCTGCAGCTCATGATCATCTCTCCCTAGCGGTGAGAAAGCGTTTCGGGATTTCGAAAGCTAGCATAGACTTCCTAGAGGAATATAAGTGCAAATCTACTAGAAGGCAATATGAGTCATCTTGGAGAAAATGGGTGGCCTTTGTCAAGGCGAAGAATCTGCAGGAGATCACGACAGACTTCTGCTTATCTTTCTTCATCCACCTCCATGGTCAAGGGTTGGCAGCTAACACGATTTCAGCGTGTAAGTCTGCTTTGACAAGACCCATTCTATATGCCTTCCAGGTCGACCTAGGTAACGAGATCTTTAATAAAGTTCCGAAAGCCTGCACTAGGCTCAGACCTTCAGCACCTCCAAAGCCCATTTCATGGTCTTTAGACAAAGTTCTTCATTTCGCTTCTCTGTTGAGCAATGAGGAGTGTGCGTTAAAGGATTTGACACAAAAAGTTATTTTCCTATTTGCACTCGTGTCCGGGGCCAGGGTTAGTGAGATTGTAGCCCTCTCGAGAGAGGCAGGTCCTGTTCACTTTATGGATGGGGGAGAAGTGAACCTGTTTCCGGATCCTACGTTTCTCGCCAAGAATGAGTTACCCACCAACAGGTGGGGTCCCTGGAGAATCTGCCCTCTGAAAGAAGATGCATCTCTATGTCCAGTAGAATGCCTAAATGTCTATCTTCAAAGAACTTCAGACTTCAAGGGTGGTAAACTATTCAGGGGAGAAACATTAGGCTCAAATTTATCTCCGAATCAACTCAGAGCGAAAATCACATATTTTATTCGCAGAGCGGATCCTGACAGTACACCCGCAGGTCACGATCCGAGGAAAGTTGCCTCATCCTTAACTTTCTTTAATTGTATGGATTTTGAACATATCCGTTCATACACTGGCTGGAAGTCTTCCAGAGTGTTCTTTCGCCACTATGCGAAGCAAGTAGAGGAACTAAAGAGATCTGTGGTAGCAGTGGGTCGCGTCGTTAACTCTACTGTTTAACTCTGCGAGGAACAGTGGTTTTAATTGGGAAGATTAATTCCAGGGTGAGTGTGTAGTTACATACTGTACTACAAACTAAGTGAGGGCACTGAGTTGCCCACGTAGACTGTTCCATTTCCAAAGGTGAACCTAGCATAAGTGCAGACATGTGTGCCGAGCGTTCCTAACGCTAATGTGAATGATTTGTAATACAGACTTTTATGACTTTGATACCTCGGTATCTTAAAAGTGGCATTTAATGTTTTTTCTTTCAGATAAACAAGTCCTGTTTACTATCATACTTATGCTTAAAGTTTTGGGTTATCCTCTTCTTATATATATATTATATATAATTGTTGTTAACCTGTCTATTTATTGTCTGTCAATAAGTTTGTTCTTGAGAACCTTGCGTCTCCTTCACCTGTGTCAATTTATTGGTATAATTGAGCATTCATTCTATGTACCTTATCTGGGATAATTCTAATAGAATTGTTCCTTTATGCAAGCTATGTTGCATTGGTTTATGCTTTCCCTTAACGGGAGGACTCCGTCCCATAAGGGGACGGTGGCGGTTTTACAAGTTTCTTCCTATGCGGATATAAACCTTGGTCCAATACAAGTATTGTGCGGAGAACTGGTCGATATTTCATATTGACGCAGTGGTTCTTTACAAACTATGCTTTACTTAATATAGGGTGAGACCACTATATTAGCTTGCCTGGTATTCATACATGGGTATATGTACTCTTCGAGACTTTTCCAGAGTCTAGTAGGACTCTTCCCTGTAGGGGGCAGGAAGCTCTAACATGGTTTATAGTTAGTTGAAAAGATGTATAACGGTAACATCTTAGGTCTCTAGGTCTAGTCGACCGGGGAAAAATTACCTCCCGGGAGTACGGCACGTTCTGAGAATCCACAGATACAGTAATGCTCCGGTATACTTCCATCAGGACGACATGGCTTGAGCCCAAAAAACATATTTTGAGCGAAGCGAAAAATCTATTTTTGGGTGAGAGGACCCCTCCCTACATACAGTATCTGTAGCACCTCGTGTACGCTACAAGGAATACAGATGGCGCCAGGATTGGTGCCAGGCACGCTTACGAAACTGGAGAATAGGGAGCCTTGGGAGCGGCTCCCCCTTTTTCTTTCCCGATTTCGTTTCATGCCAATTGACCCCTCGATACGTAATCTCTGTTTGGGGTGCAGATTGCCATGTGGCGTGCCAAGAATACGTCCTGTGATATGTCGCGATATCCCTTTCAGGAGGGATATTCGCTCCAGGAGTTAGAATTCTGGTACCTTAAGGTAAATTCTCTGGGAATATCGACGTAGTTGTAATATACCCTAGGAAGCTACCCTATAGGAACTTCTATCAGGACGACATGGCCATCTCACCCAAAAATAGATTTTTCGCTTCACTCAAAATCCGTTATATATATATATATATATATATATATATATATATATATATATATATATATATATATATATATATATATATATATATATATATATATATATATATATATATATATATACCGGCACCCAATTTCACACTTCTTCCTGCATGCATTTTGAAATCCTTCATTTTAAAGGTGCAAGATATCTGATGCCTGGTAATGAGCAAACTGGCATTGTGAGAAATTTTAATGGCTGCGAATTTTTCTGAAGATTTAGTCGCTACCACATTCTACTGAATGAGACTCTGGATATAAATAGAGGAATGGTAAGTCTGAAGTGCCAGAGAAGAAGAAGAAGAAGAAGAAGAAGAAGAAGAAGAAGAAGAAGAAGAAGAAGAAGAAGATGAAAATTGATGAGGAATAGGAGCTACTATCTCGCATGTTTTCGAGATGATTTTATGTTAAAAATATTTATGATAATGACATTAACTATGATATTAACAATAATGATATTAGTAATATTGAAAAATATGACCCTCTTACTAATAAATATCAGCAGTTGTAAGCAATAATAATAATAATAATAATAATAATAATAATAATAATAATAATAATAATAATAATAATAATAATAATAATAATAATAATCCAGAGTATTTTTCTTTTGCAAAAATGTAAGGAAAAGAAAATCCTTTATCCTTCACATCATAAAAAGAAATGATAATCACGTAAAATATAAAACATTAAATAATAGTAAGTGCACTATTTCGCCAAGGGTTTTAATGCATAAGAACAATAAATGAAACAGAGAGGGAAAAATTAATGAAATATTTCAAGATATACAGTAAACATAACAAAATGAAGTTAAGTATATGTATTTTTTTAAAAATAAGATAGCACCCAATACTGCTTTTTTCCACATCTGCAGATTGAAATCGCAAACAAGAATTATAAAAATAATCAAAAAATAAAAATGTTTCGGTCTAGATGAAAGAGCAATATTAACAAAGGACAATTTTGCTCATATTTTTCTTATGAGTCAGAAAACTCCTTCTTAATTAATAAAACGACAAAAGGAAATGTGAATGATACCTGAATTTTTATAACGTTATTAAAGTTGTCTAATGATCTGTGAAATAATTAATAGTTATATTTTTGACCTTCGGTCAATAACTACAATTCTAGGAGAAAGATAGGGTTGTTGTTGTTGTTGTTGAAGATTGCTTGGCCCTTTTGGCCAGACACGGGCTCTAGCAATCTTGCAGCCCGAGGGTGTTTTTTTACGATTTATTTGGATAGTTAGTTGGGATGGGGGATATTTTGCAACACTTATTTTAGGATATTGGGATAGGTTTTTGGTTATGATGGGTTATTTTGACAAGGAAGTAGGTGACTGTGGGAAGGGGATACCTTCCCAAGAGCCATTGGCTCCTGTCTTAGTTAGAGAAAAAGAATTATAGTAGTAAGTCCCGATAAGTAGGAGAGCTCGGGAAGGATTTGAAAAGTTTTAGTTGTAGATATTGATATAGGTGAAGTAAAAAAGTACTTCATAGTGGTTTAATCTTAAGTTTTTAGGTGGAATGAAAGTGTGAGATTTCAGCTGAGTGAGAGAGAGAGAGAGAGAGAGAGAGAGAGAGAGAGAGAGAGAGAGAGAGAGAGAGAGAGAGAGAGAGAGAGAGAGAGAGAGAGAGAGAGCTGAAAGGAGGGGGTTGTAGCAGCTTGAGCAGTAGAGAAAGGATGGAATAAAAAATTCCTGTACCTGTATATCTAGAAAAAAAAAAGTAAAAATACAAAGTTACTTATGATTTCATTTATTGAGACTTCTATCAAAGGTGATTGGGAGGGATGCCTGACCTACGAAGAGAGAGACTGAAGGTGAAAAACATGCTGGATACCAAAAAGACCGCCGACGGCTCCGCTCCCATCTTCAACGTTGAAGAAAGGACGCGAAGGCAAAACTGGCTCCTTATAAGGAGTACGAGTTGTTGCCCTCAGCCACCAGCACCCGTTTTGATTCCAGCAAGGGAGATTAGCTGAGAGGAGAGAAATATATGTTGGAAGTCAAAAAGACCGCCGACGACTCCGACCTCATTCTCAAGCCGAAAACAGGACGGGAACACAAAACTGACTCCTTATAGGGAATACGAGTTTTGGTCCTCAGCCGCCAACAATCGTTCTGCTCCCAACATAGAAGTTGAAGGGGGGATAAGAAGGTTTCTTTTCAATTGCCACTTAGATTGCTGATTAGCGTTGTTGTAACGTTATCTCGGTGGAGGGTAGCTGTGGAGAAAGGCTTGGAAGGTATTATGATTGTCGATTATGTGTTTGACAATTGCTGTTGCAGTTGCAGGATTGTTGGGATTAAGATCCTGCCGAAGTAGGCTTGTTTCTTGACATTTCTGTAGATAGTGCTGTAGAGGCTCTTCTGTGTCTTGATTACAGTACTAGCACGGTCTTATTGGTCTATGCTTCGCTGCTGGGTCTTAGCCGTTATCTAAGAAAATTTGCCAGCTGCATAGATATTCCAGTCCCAGTCTGCAGAAGATAACTGCGTCCTGAGGGGTGTTTGTCTTGCAATTGGGTGTGGTAGTATGTTTGTCGCTTCAATATACCACTTTGCAGATCTTGATCCATTTAGGAAGGCTCGCCTTACTTAACTTGTCTTTTGTATGTTGCAGTAGGCAGCCATTTGATTCTTGATGGTTTTTAATGAAGGTTGCAGAGCAATGCTAATGGTTTGGCATATTAAGGCCGATTTGGTTAGATGATCGGCCTCGTCATTGCCAGAGATCCCGGTATGGCTTGGAATCCTATTCAAGGTTAATTGGCTGTTGTTGCTTTGGTAGAACAAGGCTATGAATTGAATTGCCGTGATGAGGTAAACATTCTCTGTATGTTCCTTGTTGCTGAGGGCCCGAATGGCTCCTCTGAAATCTGTTTGGATCGTTGTGTTCCCATCTTGTTGGTTGGCAGAGTATTCTAGAACTTTTGCAATAGCCCCTGGTTCAGTTTGCAGTGTGGACGTTGTGGGATATGGTACATTGGTAGGAAGTTCTATTAACCATAATAATTACCTGGAACATAGATGAACAATTGTTAGTAATTATTTCTCAGCTGATCCCATCTTTTTCGTCAGTGTGGGCTTGATGGGTAATAAGACGTTTGTATTCTAAAAATACGTTTAATGTATAAAAGACTACATTGTACTGTGTTTACTCTGTGACAGCTGACTCCCAAGTGTATATGGAGCGTCTTACATAATCTGACAAACCAAAACATTGCTAAACAAAAGAGCATCGCGCTGAAAAAACTTAAATCCTACTCCAGTACAAATCATAAAGAATCACATCCTATCTTTGAGGTAATCAACAAATGTTTGAATCCTAATACCAAAACAAATCATTACTCTTATGTACAAAGCATAACATGTCTTATTCATGCAATATGATGCAATGTTGCGCAATACCTGCAACACTTGAAATATTATAGTACATTACAATAATACATAACAGTCTCCTCCCCCTTAACTTGACATTGTAAAAATCTTCATAAATCTAATCTCTCAGGGGGCTTTCCTCTGTTAATCCTATTAGGAAGCACTTTAACCTCATCTTGTACTGGTACATGAATTGGTTCTGAATCTACATTGGATGTTGGACTATCTTGGTTAATATTTGACTCATTTGATCTAACTACTTCTTTAAGTTTCTCATCTCTAACATTCACATGCTCTACTGTCTTTCTGTTTAACGGCTGTAATTGATCAACATGACGTTTTACAACATTATCACCAACACGAACATCATAATGTAAATTTCCTATCTCTCTTACAATCTCTCCTGGTACCCACTTCTCTGGAGTGTTGTACGATCTTACCATGACATCAGACAAAGGTAAGAAATGTCTTACATTAGGAAGCTTTGCTACTTGTTTATACCCTTTATCTTCTAAATCACTTTGCAAACTTGGATACAACAAATCTAACTTACACCTTATCCTCCTCCCCATCAACAAATTTGAGGGAGCCACGCCTGTTGTGCTGTGCGGCGTTGTTCTATAAGACAATAAAAATTTTGACACATGCAAAAATATATTACTTGAATTTGCTTTTCTACACTTCATATTGTGTTTAAACGTTTGGACAAATCTTTCAGCCTCTCCATTAGTAGATGGATGATATGTAGCTGAAAATGTATGCTTTATACCATTGACATTACAAAATTCTTTATACTCTTGTGAGGTAAACTGTGGACCATTATCTGTAACAATTCTTTCTGGAATGCCATGCGTTGAAAAAATTTGCATTAACTCTTTAATTGTGGCGTAAGACGTTGTTGTCTTCATTGGGATAATTTCTGGCCACTTACTGTAAGCTTCTACTACTATCAAAAACAAATATTTCAAAAAAGGACCTGCAAAATCTATATGCACTCTTTGCCATGGATACCTGGGTAACTCCCACGGGTGCATTCTAGCAAATTGAGGATTGTTCTGTTGCATAACACAATTCATACAATTCTTTATATAACATTCCACATCTTTATCTACACCTGGCCACCATACAAAAGTTCTCGCAATTGACTTTGATCTTACAATACCTTGGTGATCAGCATATATTTCAGACAAATCCTTATTTCTCAGTGAATTAGGAATAACTACCCTGGAACCTCTCATCACTATTCCTTGTGTCACACTCAGTTCATACCATATATCCTCATACGGTTTACAATTTTCCTCCTTTCCACATAAGTCCCTACCTGTCATTAAACTTTCCAAAACCTTACTAAGTACTGGGTCTTGCTTGGTACTGTGTGCTACATCTTTTGCAGTTATTGGTACATCATATACAGAAATTAACAGAACACTGTCATCATACTCTTTTGGAGCTTTGTCTACGGGTAATCTGGATAAAGCATCTGCATTACCCATATTTGATGTTGGACGGTATTCTATATCATAGTGATACGCTGCTAACGTAACTGCCCAACGTTGTAGTCTTGCAGCCACCAACGTAGGTAAACTTGCTTTTGGACCCAATATTGCTAATAAAGGTTTATGATCTGTAACAAGTGTGAACTTTTTCCTACCATAAAGATACATATGGAATTTTTTAACTCCATAAACTAATTATTATTATTATTATTACTTACTAAGCTACAACCCTAGTTGGAAAAGCAGTATGCTATAAGCCCAGGGGCTCCAACAGGGAAAATAGCTCAGTGCGGAAAGGAAAAAAGGAAAATAAAATATTCTAAGAAGAGTAACAACAATAAATATCTCCTATATAAACTATAAAAACTTTAACAAAACAAGAGGAAGAGAAATAAGATAGGAGAGTGTGCTCGAGTGTACCCTCAAGCAAGAGAACTCTAACCCAAGACAGTGAAAGGCCATGGTACAGAGGCTATGGCACTACCCAAGACTAGAGAACAGTGGTTTGATTTTGGAGTGTCCTTCTCCTAGAAGAGCTGCTTACCATAGCTAAAGAGTCTCTTCTACCCTTACCAAGAGGAAAGTGGCACTGAACAATTACAGTGCAGTAACCCCTTGGGTGATGAAGAATTGTTTGGTAATCTGTGTTGTCAGGTGTATGAGGATAGAGGAGAATATGTAAAGAATATGCCAGACTATTCAGTGTGTATGTAGGCAAAGGGAAAATGAACCGTAACCAGAGAGAAGGATCCAATGTAGTACTATCTGGCCAGTCAAAAGACCCCATAACTCTCTAGCGGTAGTATCTCAACGGGTGGCTGGTGCCCTGGCCAACCTACTACCTATAATGCTAAACCTTCCTTTTCTATTTGAGAGTAATTCCTTTCTGCCTTGTTCGATACTCTAGAAGTGAATGCAATTGGTTTTTCTGTTCCATCTGGCATTACATGAGATAATACTGCACCTAGACCTATGTTTGATGCATCACATACTAATTTAACTGGTAAATCCATTTGATAATGTACTAAGAATGTAGGTGATGTTATTTCCTGCTTGATTATTTCAAAAGATTCCTGCCACTCTTTTGTCCACTTCCATTCTACACCCTTATTCAACAGAGTATACAATGGATGTGCAATTGTAGACAAATTCTGAATGAAATTCCCATAAAATGTTACTAAACCTAGAAATGATTGTAATTCCTTAACATTTTCTGGCACTTTTGTTGATTGTACAGCTTTAATCTTCTCTTTAGTTTTGTGAATACCCTTGCCATTTATTACAAAACCTAAGTATTCCACTGAATCAACTTCTAAAATACATTGGTTCTTATTTACTCTAATATTATGTTCCTTCAACTTCTTCAGAACTGTTCGCAATCTTTCTCTATGTTCTCTTGTGTCTTTACCCGCAATTAAAATATCATCTATAAAAATGAATACTCCTTGCATTCCTGAAGAAATCTTATCCATAGTTTGTTGCCATATAGCTGGACTACTTGCAACTCCATAAGGTAATCTCTTTGGCCTAAACAAACCTAAGGATGTATTTACTGTACATAATTCTTGTGAAATTTCATCCATGGGAAGCTGTTGAAATGCTTGTCTTAAATCTAATTTAGAAAAAAACACTGCACCCTGACATAGTTGCAAACATGTCTTTCGGATTTGGTAAGGGATGTTGAGCTACTTGCAGTTGTGGATTTAACGTTACTTTGTAATCTCCACATAACCTAACCTGTCCACTTTCCTTCACAATAGGAACTAATGGTGTAGCCCAATCTGAATATGTAACCTTTTCCCAGTAACCTTCATTTTCTAATCTCCTGATTTCTGTTTCAACTGCACTTTTCAATGCATACGGTACTGGTCTCGGAGCAAAAAATCTAGGAGAACTGTCAGGTTTCCAAACTAAAATTGCCTTTGTGTTCTTTACTGTACCTATTTTATCTTCAAATACGTCTTGAAACTCTGATATGATGTTATCCATAGATATTTCATTTTTGTTTTCATCTTGTCTACCTGCAACCTTCAAAATACTAGGCCAATCTAACTTCAAATACTGTAGCCAATCTAAACCTAGCAAAGTTTGTCCATTACCTTTTACTACTGTTAATGGCATTCTCTCTAATTTCTGTTCTTTGTACTGTACTTCTACGTTCGAAGCACCTATTACCTGAATATCAAAACCATTATAACTTTTCAAAACTCTATTTGTACCTTCTAATAACAAATTAGGAATGTTTTTAGCCATTTTCTCAGACATAATTGATACATCGGCTGCTGTGTCAACTTGCATCAAAATTGGTTTACCATTTATGATTACTTCTACCATGATATGTTTCTGTGCACCTTTGTTGACTGAATTTATGCGAAACGCAAAATCAGTTTCTGAACTAACCTGATTATCATGAACATTTTCTTCATTATTCTCTTGACCCATAGTATCAACTGTAGCATTTATTTTCTTTGCGTACTGTTTAGGAAATCTACAAGCAGTTGCAAAATGACCCATCTTTCTGCAATTCTGGCATGTCTGTCCAGTAGCAGGGCATTTCTTTGCTTCGTATGCAAGATGATCAGTTTTACCACACCTATAACACTTGGGTTTTTCCTGTTGTTTCTGTGTATAAGCCTGATTCTGATATTTATGAACATTAGTGTTAGGCACTTATCTATGACTAGGCTTTGTCATATTCCTTCTCTGATTCTCATTGGTTTTCCACTTAGAACCTAATGTATTAATTTCAGAATTTTCCATTCTATTGCTTGTAGAACTACCTATTATGTTACTTTGCCTATTTGATGTTTCTAAAGCTCTGCCTGTTATCAATACCTTTTCTAATGTTAAATCTTTATCTTGCAATAATTTCTTTCTTAGCTCTTCTGATGTGCAATGTGCAATTACTTGATCTATGATAACATTTTCTAACTCTAAAAATTCACATGAAACGGCTAAATACTTTAGTCTAGTCACAAATGCATCTAAACTTTCATTTTCTTTCTGATAAGCGTGCGCTGAAAACTGGTATCTTTCCAAAAATTTTTTGACCTGAGGAGCAAAATATGTGGTAAGAGCCTTAATTGCAGCTTCACTTGTGTCATCTGTAGGCTGCAAAGTCTTAAACACTTCCCGAACTTCCCTACCTGCTGTATAAAGTAATAATGCCTTCTTTTGTCCATCCTTCATGTTTCCTAATGCTTCTAAATAAATGTTAAATTCCTCACACCACTGTTGCCATCGTGTTGCAACAGAATTGGGCTCAGCAGTGATGCTGAAACCTTGTGGGTGTTCGATATTAAAAGGCATTTTGTTTGCTTACCTTAATAACTGTGGTAGGTTAAGCTACTGTTCTGCAGTCACAAGTATACTTCCTACCTACCTACCCAACTTTAAATTCCACCCTTTTGTGTATTTGATGAAATTCCTATTCTGCTGCTGGTAAAATCTTCATTGGGTGATTTTACTCTTGTCCCCTAATGTAAGAACGGAACTTCTCTTGTGCTGGCCGTCCTTGTGCATAGTGTCCAATGTTTCTCCCTGCTTGTCCGTCTTCCTAAACGTCGCCAATGTGGGATATGGTACATTGGTAGGAAGTTCTATTAACCATAATAATTACCAGGAACATAGATGAACAATTGTTAGTAATTATTTCTCAGCTGATCCCATCCCCGTCGGCAATGTGGGATATGGTACATTGGTAGGAAGTTCTATAAACCATAATAATTACCTGGAACATAGATGAACAATTATTAGTAATTATTTCTCAGCTGATCCCATCTTTGTCATCAGTGTGGGCTTGATGGGTAATAAGACGTTGGTATTCTAAAAATACGTTTAATGTATAAAAGACTACATTGTACTGTGTTTACTCTGTGACAGCTGACTCCCAAGTGTATATGGAGCGTCTTACATAATCTGACAAACCAAAACATTGCTAAACAAAAGAGCATCACTCTGAAAAAACTTAAATCCTACTCCAGTACAAATCCTAAAGAATCACATCCAATCTTTGAGGTAATCAACAAATGTTTGAATCCTAATACCAAAACAAATCATTACTCTTATGTACAAAGCATAACATGTCTTATTCATGCAATATGATGCAATGTTGCGCAATACCTGCAACACTTGAAATAATATAGTACATTACAATAATACATAACAGACGTGTGGTTAGAAAGTCTCCAGTGTTCTATATATCCTGATGTAGAGATAATTGCAGAAGCTGCTGCAGGGATTGCACAGTCTACTGATCCAACCATATAGCAGGTGTGAGGCACAGGTGTGTTCCTGATGCACTCTTTGTAGCTTCAGTGAATTGCTCTGGTGTGCAGAGAGCCTTGCTTTCTAGTGGTAGGATGGTGAAGTTGTATTTGATAGGGTGCTGAGCCCAAGGGGCAGAAAGGCTCTAACCATCATGCTTTTGTTGTGCTTTGGTTTTTTGAGCCTCATTTTGCATCTGTATCCTTCTGAATGTATCCAGTAGTTTCTTTACATGAGAGTTTGGCGGATCCAGTTCTTCAGCTAGAGGTAGAAGCCTTTTTATTTTATTGTTGACTGGGCTTTTTCTGTCTGCGATGATTTACTTGATTATAATGCTGCTATTCCTAATGTCAATCCTAGCTGACAGGGGAAATAGGTTGGTTTTGCTCTTAATAAGCAGTCTTGTCCACATTGGAGAGCCACTGATGAGTCTTATGACATTGTTTTGGACTACTTCTAATGATGCTTTTTGATTGTCAGTCAATGCAGTGAGTGTGGGTGCTGCATAATTGATGGGGATCTAATTGCTTGTAGATAAAACAGTCTTAAGAGGTTTTTTGATACTCCTTGTTTTTAGGGAGGTCATTCGTCTCATGCTGATAGACGAATCTTTGTCTTCTCCCTGAAGTAAGTTACTTCATTAGCTGGTGATAGGGTTTTGCTAATGATTACCCCAAGGTACATGAACTGACTCACCCATTCAATGTCTTCCTCCCTCAGTGGGAAATTCTTAGGGTTTGGCGAGTGTCTTATAGCTATGTCTTTTGTTTTGTTGGTGTTGATCTTTAGGCCAAGTTCATTGCATTTGGCTTGGATCATGTCAAGTGCTTTTTGAGTAGCATTTCCTACATGAGCTTTATGTGGACATACTATGCATATATCGACGGCATATATGAAGATTTACACCCCATTTGGATGGTTTAAAGTGACTAAATTCTCCATTAGCAGATTGAAAAGGTAGGGGCTTAGTATGCCTCCTTGTGGTGTACCGTTTTCTACGGGGACGAAGTCGGTGGTTTTCCTTGGAAAGTGACTCTGGCTTCTCGGTTCAGTGTGTAGTTCCGAGTCCAGGCCATCCAGGCCAGTAAGTGTCCTTTCACTCTTTTTTCAACAAGTGTGAAGAGTATAGCTGGTTAGCTGGCTACCTCAAAAGCTTTCTCGAGATTGAGGAATATGACAAAAGCTTTTTTGTCATTAATTGTTGAGAGGACATCTGTAATGCATTCTTGAGGGCCTATGCCACTTCTGTAGGCATATAGGGGTGATGTAATTGGCCTATTTTCCACTGCATTCTGCTGAGTGCCATTCTCTGAGCTACTTTCTCAGTGCAGCTAATTGAAGCTATTGGTCGGTAGGTGTCTGGCTTTTTGGGTTTTGGAATTGGTTTGGTGTCCTGCTGGTTCCATGTGGTTGGACGTAGTCTTTCCGTGTGCGTCCTGTTGATGAAATGCAAGTAGACCAATTTGGTGTGGTTTCCCATGTTCCTCAGCATGCTGTATGTAATGAGGTCGGCTCTAGGGGCAGTGTCCTTTCTGCCTTTTGCCGGGGCTGTGTTAAGTTCCTCCTTGGTGTAGGGATCAGAATCATCTACAATGTTGCAGGCGGATTCAACGATGTTGTTCCTGATTTCAAGCAGTATTCTCAGCCTGTTTATAGTTTACAGAGGTACGTTAGTGTTTTTTGCTCTCTCCGAAAAGTTGTTAGCAAACCTCTTGGCTTCAGCTAAGGGGTCTGGTTGTGTAACTCTGGGTATATTATACTTCCCAGAGACTTTGTTAAACCAGACCCATATCTTGGCTAGGGATGTGCTGAAGTTGACCTCGTTGCACCATGAGTACCATTTGTCTATTTTAACTCCCAATGATACTTGCACAGAATGTTTGATGATTTCTTCAAGTAAATTGTGTAGCTCATCAGTTCTATGTCTTCTGAGAAGTTTTCTGGTCCTTTTTATTCTAGCATTCATTTCTTTAATGCGACTGTTATAGTACCAGGCATCGGCATGTTTTTTCTCGGAGTTCTTTTTTTGAGGAATGGAAACACTTGCTCCTACCTCTTGATATTGGCTGAAGTCAAGTGATAGGGTGGAGATATAATTGCGAGGGTTTTTTATGTATATTATACTTCCCAGAGACTTTGTTAAACCAGCCCCATATCTTGGCTAGGGATGTGCTGAAGTTGACCTTCTTGCACCATGAGTACCATTTGTCGTTTTTGACTTCCAGTAATACCTGCACAGAATGTTTGATGATTTCTACAAGTAAATTGTGTAGCTCATCAGTTCTATGTCTTCTGGGAAGTTTTCTGGTCTTGTTTATTCTAGCATTAATTTCTTTAATGCGACTGTTATAATACCAGGCATCGGCGTGTTTCTTCTCGGAGTTCTTTTTTTGAGGCATGGAAACACTGGCTCCTACATCTAGATATTGGCGGAAGTCGAGTGATAAGGTGGAGATATCATTGTGAGGGTTTTTGATGTATTCCCGAGCTCACTCTATCATAGCTCTTTCGAATCTTTCCTAGTTAGCAAACTCTGGGTTCCACCTTTTTGGGGGTGGAGGAGGAGAGGGTATTTCTCCAATTCGAGTTTAACTTCAATGGTAAAGTGATCATAAGTTAGTAAAGGATGTAGTTGCCATTTGGAGCCTCTTTGTATGGCAATGGAGAGGAAGGTGAGATCCAGGTAACCTCCTTTTAGATGGGTGGCTTCTGTGACGTTGTTAAGCAGTGCTAAATCAGGATATTTTTGCAATAGGTCATACAAGTGTCTGCCTGTTTGATTTGTTTCTGATATTGAGTTCAGGAACTGGTGGTGAGCGTTGAAGTCACCTGCAATAATTGAGTCATCATCGGAGGCTGCGGCGAAGAGCGCCTCCGCTTCAATGCTTTTTGCTGGGGTCTTGTAGATGTTGTGGACTGTTAGTGTTGTGGCTAGCAGATATATCTGGACATTTAGAGTCTCTGCCTCTGTCCCACAGTCTATGCTTGGTAGTAATTTGGAGGGGATTCTGCTTTTGACAAGGGTGGTTAGTCCTCTTGTCGTTGGTGATAGATACGTTGTGTACACTTTGTATCCTGAGAATGTAAATGGTATATTCTCATTAAGCAGAGTTTCTTGCAATATGATAATGTCAGGGTCTTGCACTGAGGTTTGAGATTGGAGGAATGCAAACTTGTTTCGAAGTCTGCAAACGTACCATTGAAGCACTTTCACTTGGGTGTTTTGGTTGTTGCAATTGGTTGTATCAGGTTTGTTTTAAGGAGGATCTATGAAGTGAATTAAGCTTTTAGTTCATCAAGGGACTCCTGTGTGAATTTAATTTTGCAGGATCGCAAAAAGTTGCGAAGGATATTGCTAAGGACAAGCAGAGAGGTCGTACTCATTGCTGTCAATAATTGGAGGACGTTTGGAGGGGCCTGAGGCACTTAGTATGCTTGTAACGGTGGAGCTCAGTGGGAGGATTGGTTGGAGAGGTAGATCTTAGAGGAGAGAGAGTGCGAGGATTATGGGTTAGGGATCGTTTTGCCTTGGGAGGAGGTCTGGTGGGACATTGAGGTTTAGATGCTGGAGGGGGAGTTGACGGAAAGGGAAATTCAGGAATGGCATGTCTGGAAGGGTTAGGATTTTGTTGGGAGGTGTGGTTGGATGGTGGAGGGTTGTGTTCGATTGGACGTGGATACATTCGACATGGCTGACGTGGGTGAAGGTTGTTTTGGCGGTCTGCTCCCTGGCGGTCTGCGATACCCTGAAGTCTGTGGGGACATTTATCATGCCAAGCATGATGGGATACTCCACAGTTTGGACAGCGGGCAGTGGTTTTATGCCCTTCCTTGTGCCTGGCAATGCAGTGGACTATAGGGTGCTGTCTGCTGCTGCAAACTCCACAGATCTCGAGACCTGTGCAGCGGCTCTTGTGGTGTCCAAACTTCTGACAGCGGAAGCATGTTAGTGGCTCTTTAAAGTACTCTTCGGTGCGGAAGGTGCCCCAGAGGCCGAAGGAGAGTTGAGGAGGCCGAGATCCTTTGAAGACAGCCTCCAACATATTGGATATCCCTCCTGCCTTTCCCTCACTTCTCTTGACAATGATGATGGAGGGATGTTGGAGCACAGGTTCAAGTGGCAGGTAGAGGTCATATACTATGATGATAGTGGTGGGCCTTTCATTAATGTCAAGCTTGAGCACATTATCCTGCTGCTCAAGGTAGGTATTGGTGGGCTCTTCTTTGGCTGTGATGACTAACTGTCCCCTGCGGTTGGGACGTATAATCATGTTAAGGTGAGGATTGCTGGCTTCCATGGCGACAATGGCAGCATAGGATGTAATGCTGGATTCTGGAGTAAACATAAACTTGGTGTGTTCAGTTGTTTGCTGTGAAGGTGACTCTTGAGTGGGATTATTTTCGGTCTCCACTTCTTGCGCCCCTGGTGGGTGAGTTGAGGTCTGTTATGGATAGTCTCTTGAGGTTCCTGGGGCTGGCTCCGTTGCAGGAGACTTTGGTAGGTGTTTATGGCTACTCAAAGTGAGACATCTTGGCTTTTCAATCCTGCCTTACTCCGATCTAGTTCGAGGGAAGGAGGTGGGGATAGGGGAAGAACCCCTTGCCATTGCCAACACATGATGGTAGTATTCAGCTGTCGAACGGTGTTTGGTTCCAGGTGTTGTCTCAATAAACAAAAAGAAAAAAAAAGATAAAGAAGGTATCAAAGCACAGTTCAATTCATGAAATCGCTAAAAATTTAAAAAAAAATCTACGGACAAAGGACCGAATCATTTCAGTCACTCGTTTGTTAAAGGTGATCCTTTCACTAGCTTGTTAGTGATAAGGATGAAAGATAGGGAGACCGTTAAAGAGGAGGAAGAGAAGATATGACAGTTTGAGCTGTAGAAAAAATAACATTTGTTGGTGTAATGAACAATGAAAGACAGCCAAAGAGAAATAGAAAAATAATTGAACAAATATATATATATATATATATATATATATATATATATATATATATATATATATATATATATATATATATATATATATATATATATATATATATATTTGGGCTCAAGCCATGTCGTCCTGATGGAAGTTCCTATAGGGTAGCTTCCTAGGGTATATTACAATTACGGCGATATTCCCAGAGAATTTACCTTAAGGTACCAGAATTCTAACTCCTGGAGCGAATATCCCTCCTGAAAGGGATATCGCGACATATCAGAGGACGTATTCTTGACACGCCACATGGCAATCTGCACCCCAAACAGAGATTACGTATCTAGGGGTCAATTGGCAAGAAACAAAATCGGGAAAGAGAAAGGGGGAGCCGCTCCCAGGGCTCCCTATTCTCCAGTTTCTTAAGCGTGCCTGGCGCCAATCCTGGCGCCATCTGCATTCCTTTTTGCGTAGCTTAACAACTCGGTGTTTTTTCCTGTGTTTCTCGCAAATCTTATTCAGCTTTTCATGGCTTCTCCAACTTCGTCGGCCTCTGATAAGTTGAGTACCATTTCTTTTATGTATAAATGTAGGCTCTTGGTAAATTTTTGAGTGATTAATAGGATTAATCTTTGTTACAAGAGCCGTAGCCTACCGGAGGCATCATGGACGCTGTCGCTCGCTAGGTATAAGTTCAGTTAGCCAGAGCGACATTCCCGGTTGTTTTGCTTTAATAAATTTTAGCTATTTAGCGTTACATAGGATTTCCTTTCGTGATTTAGTATTATTTTGGCGAAGTATTCGCCAACTCTGGCCTACGCTAGGCTATGTAGCCTAGTCGTTTGGTCCTAGTACTTTCTGCATGATTTTGGTTTTCCGAGTGTATTAAAATTTTATTGAAGCTTTAGGCTGTTTTTTATACACTTAAGATTATGTTGAATATTTCCAAGATAGTATACGAGTGAGTTTCGGTGATTTAGGTAATCGATTCTCTTGGTGCCTAGGCTAAGTTGCTTATAGAGCCTTAGTATACTTTCTCATACTCCCCGGTTGCTTTCTTTTCTTCGGAGAAGTTATGCAATCCCTTTACCTCTGTTTAAGCCTTGGGCTTATCCCTAAGTAGTTTATCTGAATTAACTTTCGATAAACTATTCTGGGGTGTTACTGTACCCTCCTGTTCCAGTAAGTCTGGTTTCAGAGTGGGACAGAACAACGGAGTTTTTAGTCTGAGTCTGTGTTTGTCTGGCTTGGGGTAGAGTCTCCCTCGCTGGCCTGACACAGACATAGGAGGCTTAGCCTCCTCAGGTCACTACCGAAGGTTTCTGTACGAGATGATTCCTTCTTTTGTGATCTACCAGACTAGTCCTTGTTGCTGTTCTCGGGGGAGGATAAGTTTCTTTCCCTGGGAGTAGCAACACCTTCCTTGCTTTGGTTCACTGGGAGCTTGCAAGTATTGCTGGCCTGATACCTCGGTATCTTAAATCCCTCCTTGGATCTCCCTTAGGCTAAGATGAGTTTTCTTGTCTGCGGGTGATCCTTCACTAAAGCAAGGCTGGTAGGACCCTCTTTTGTCCCTTCCCCCTCTATCTCCGTAATGGCCTAGCCATTACAGTACTGTACGTCATTCTACATCTGGACCTAGGGTCTTCTGCTTTGAGTGCTCCGAAGTGCGGAAGTGTTTTCTGCAACGTCCGCAGTAAGAACCTCTGCGGACATGAGTTTTGTAGGAGGCATGCAGCATGCGCTGTCTCCAAGGGTGATCTCCAGTATTGGGACCCTCAAGTATGTACCGTGTGCACTAACCTGATTACTGAGGCCTTTGATTCCCCTAGGACGGCGGAATCAAGGGATATAGCAAGGGAGAAGCTTCGTACCTGGGTAAGGGGCTTCCAGAAGAATACCTCTGGACCTTATCTTCCAAGTGAGAAGATGAGGGCGTATCTTTTCCCTAGGGTATCAGCTGATGCAGTGATTCCCCATCCTCAAGAGGAGATCCCCCAGGTTCCGATCCAGGTGGATGCTGAAGTCGCGGTCGCTATGCAAGACATCCAGTTGGATGACAGGATGTCTGACGTGGACGAGCGTCTGGAGGAAGACCTCCTGGCAGAAGCCCAGGATGAAGTTCAAGCCCCAGACGTTGTAGAGGAAGAGGTCGACGAGGTGTCGGCTACTTCGGTTCAGATCCCAGAGCCTATTCCCTCAACATCGGCCGCCCTCCCAGTAGAGCTGGGACAGGCCCTCTCATCCATTTTTGCAATGATCCAACAAATGCAGAAGGAGAATCAGGAGAAGGTGGCTGCAATGGAACTGCGGATGCAGAGCCTTGCAGCATCACATGGGCCCCAGAAAAGGCTCAATGTGAAAGACCTTCCCTTGTGCTCAGATGCTAACCCATGGAGATATGCTGAGCACATGCCGATGACGACTGGAATGATCGTCATCTTGGATAAGTTGGGTTCAGTTCCCCTAGAGGAGGTGGAATTCTGGCCCAACAAGGCGTCATATCCGGACTGTTATGTCCGGCTGAGGAAGAAACTAGCTTCAAAGGAGGAGACAGAGCCGAAGGAGGTCATAGTGATGGACCATGCTAAGGCTCAAGCTTTGCTTCCATCCTCGATGAAAGAGAGGGGCTTCTCGAACTCGAAGGTAGCTGCATTGAGTAAGAAGCTCCCTTCCTTTGTGTCCTCTCCTGCTAGAGCCTTCCCCTTTATTACTGAAAGGGTTTGCGGCTGTACTAAAAGCAGTCGAAGCCGGCAAGCCTTGCCCCTCCCTGGAGGAGTGTAAACCCTTGTCGCTGGCCCTACCTATGGACCACAAAGACTGGAAGGACGTCCATCTTACGTTCTCAGTTAGGAAGTTGGAGGCTGATATTGCCGGACGTCAGTTGGGCGAGGACCTCCCTAAGCTGTCTGACTCTCTTTTGCGGCGAGAGTTCGAGACAAAAGAAAGACTGGCTGCCTCAATGTCTCTTCAGACTACTCTTTAGACGATGTCAAGTGACCCCAAGGTCCATGAAATGTTCATGGTAGTGGCCAAGACTCATCTGGCCACAGTGACGAAGGATCTTTATGGCTTCGTCAAGGCGAGGAGAGCTTGTAGGGAGTTTGTGTTCACCTCGGCTATGGTGAGGCACAAGCCAAGGAAACTAATCTCCTCGAACATTTAGGGCAAAGACTTTTTCCCTACCGAATTGGTCAAAGAAGTTGTTGATAAGGCCGCCTTGGAGAATAGAAACCTTCTCCAGAAATGGGGCCTGGCTATCAAAAGAAAGTCTTCCCCGGATGAAGGTCCTCAACCAAAGAGGAAGACTATGAGGACTAGGCTACCGTCTCGGCCAGCTAAGCCTCTTAGACAGCAACAGCAACTGCAATTGCCATTGCCTTCAGTGCCCCAGATGGTGGCACAAACCCCGACCACATTTCAGTGGGTACCCCAGGCTGTGTCGACACAGTCCACGGCATTCACCCCAACGTTCGAAGGGCAGTCTACTTCCTTTCGAGCAAAGCCTAGAGGAGCAGCCAGAGGCGCGTCTAGGCGCCCCTCAAGGGGAAGGGGATTCAGGGGTGGTCGCGGTCAGGGAGGCAAGATCTCAGGACTGCAGTCCAAGTGAGATGATGCTGGTAGGAGGGAGACTTCAGAATTTTCGGGATCGGTGGACCTTCGATCCCTGGGCCCACAGCCTACTCAAGAATGGACTGGGCTGGAGCTGGTCCAGCACTCCACTCCCGTGCCCTCGGTTTTCCCAACACTCCATCCCCCGTTCTGGAGGAGTACGTTCAAGAACTGTTGGAGAAAAAAGTGATCCGAAGGGTGAAGTCCTTCAAATTCCAAGGGAGGCTGTTTTGTGTTCCCAAGAAAGAATCGGAAAAGCTCAGAGTCATTCTGGACTTGTCGCCACTCAACAAGTTCATAGTGAATTGCAAATTCAAGATGCTAACACTGCAAGACATAAGGACCTTACTGCCCAAGAGGGCATATTCCGTCTATATAGACTTGTCAGACGCCTATTGGCACGTTTCAATCAACCGTCGACTCTCCCCCTACCTAGGGTTCAGGCTACAACGAAGACTATACGCCTTCAGAGCCATGCCATTCGGGCTAAATATAGCCCCAAGGATTTTCACGAAGCTTGCGAGCGTAGCTCTCAAACAATTACGCCTAAAGGGAATTCAGGTAGTAGCCTACCTGGACGACTGGCTGGTGTGGGCAGCATCCGAGACAGAATGCTTGCAAGCTTCCAGTCAAGTGATCCAGTTCCTAGAGTACCTAGGCTTCAAGATCAACAGAAAAAAGTCTCGACTTTCTCCATCTCAAAAGTTCCAGTGGCTGGGAATCCACTGGGACCTAATGTCACACGTTTCTCTATCCCGGCGAAGAAAAGGAAGGAGATAGCGGGTTCTGTCAAGAGACTTCTAGATTCCGAAAGGATATCAAGACGTGAACAGGAGAGGGTACTAGGCTCTCTTCAGTTTGCTTCGGTGACAGACCCAGTGCTAAGAGCACAGCTAAAGGATGCAACCGGAGTTTGGAGAAGTTATGCATCAAACGCGCGAAGAGATCTGAGAAGACCAGTTCCGCTTCGGCTACGTACTCTTCTCAGGCCTTGGTCCCAAGCCAGACATCTAAAGAAGTCGGTTCTTCTTCAGCCACCTCCCCCATTGGTGACGATTCACTCAGACGCCTCGAAGGAGGGGTGGGGAGGTCACTCTTATCGGAAAAAAGTCCAGGGGACTTGGTCCAAGCTATTCAAGACCTTTCACATAAACTTTCTAGAAGCTATGGTAGTGCTCCTTACCTTAAAGAAAGTCTCCCCGCGTCACTCGATCCACATAAGGTTGGTGATGGAAAGCGAGGTAGTTGTGAGATGCTTGAATCGACAAGGATCGAGGTCACCACCTCTCAACCAGGTGATGTTGGCCATCTTCCGATTGGCGGAAAAGAAGAAGTTGTACCTGTCGGCAGTTCACCTTCAAGGAGTCCGCAATGTGACAGCGGATGCTCTATCCAGGTTCACACCGATAGAGTCGGAATGGTCCTTAGACGCAGGATCATTCTCCTTCATTCTGAATCAAGTCCCAGAACTGCAGATAGACCTCTTTGCGACGAAAGACAACAAGAAGTTGCCCCTGTACGTGTCCCCGTACGAGGACCCCTTAGCGGAAGCAGTGGACGCGATGTCCCTCGACTGGAACAGATGGTCCTCACAACCTTCTGTTGAGGGTCCTCAACAAACTGAGATCCTTCAAGGGGGTAGCGGCAATAGTGGCCCACAAGTGTCCGAACAGCGTGTGGTTCCCCCTGGCATTGGAACTACGGCTGAAGTTTGTACCGCTACCAGATCCAGTTCTGACCCAGCGAGTCCAGAAGTCGACTGTCTGTGCTTCATTACAGAAAACCCGGACCCTACAGCTCATGATTATCTCTCCCTACCGGTGAGAAAGCGTTTCGGGATTTCGAAAGCTAGCATAGACTTCCTAGAGGAATATAAGTGCAAATCTACTAGAAGGCAATATGAGTCATCTTGGAGAAAATGGGTGGCCTTTGTAAAGGCGAAGAATCCGCAGGAGATCTCGACAGACTTCTGCTTATCTTTCTTCATCCACCTCCATGGTCAAGGGTTGGCAGCTAACACGATTTCAGCGTGTGAGTTTGCTTTGACAAGACCCATTCTATATGCCTTCAAGGTCGACCTAGGTAACGAGATCTTCAATAAAGTTCCGAAAGCCTGCGCTAGGCTCAGACCTTCAGCACCTCCAAAGCCCATTTCATGGTCTTTAGACAAAGTTCTTCATTTCGCTTCTCTGTTGAGCAATGAGGAGTGTGCGTTAAAGGATTTGACACAAAAAGTTATTTTCCTATTTGCACTCGCGTCCGGGGCCAGGGTTAGTGATATTGTAGCCCTCTCGAGAGAGGCATGTTATGTTCAGTTCCTGGATGGGGGAGAACTGAACCTGTTTCCGGATCCTACGTTTCTCGCCAAGAATGAGTTACCCACCAACAGGTGGAGTCCCTGGAGAATCTGCCCTCTGAAAGAAGATGCATCTCTATGTCCAGTAGAATGCCTAAAGGTCTATCTTCATAGAACTTCATACTTCAAGGGTGGTACACTATTCAGGGGAGAAACATTAGGCTCAAATTTATCTCCGAATCAACTCAGAGCGAAAATCACATATTTTATTCGCAGAGCGGATCCTGACAGTACACCCGCAGGTCACGATCCGAGGAAAGTTGCCTCATCCTTAAATTTCTTTAATTGTATGGATTTTGAATATCTCCGTTCATACACTGGCTGGAAGTCTTCCAGAGTGTTCTTTCGCCACTATGTGAAGCAAGTAGAGGAACTAAAGAGATCTGTGGTAGCAGTGGGTCGCGTCGTTAACCCTACTGTTTAACTCTGCGAGGAACAGTGGTATTAATTGGGACGATTAATTCCAGGGTGAGTGTGTAGTTACATACTGTACTACAAACTAAGTGAGGGCACTGAGTTGCCCACGTAGACTGTTCCATTTCCAAAGGTGAACCTAGCATAAGTGCAGACATGTGTGCCGAGCGTTCCTAACGATAATGTGATTGATTTGTAATACAGACTTTTATGACTTTGATACCCCGGTATCTTTAAAGTGGCATTTAATGTTTTTTCTTTCAGATAAACAAGTCCTCTTTACTATCATACTTATGCTTAAAGTTTTGGGTTATCCTCTTTATATATATATATATATATATATATATATATATATATATATATATATATATATATATATATATATATATATATATATATATATATATATATATATATATATAATTGTTGTTAACCTGTCTATTTATTGTCTGTCAATAAATTTGTTCTTGAGAACCTTGCGTCTCCTTCACCTGTGTCAATTTATTGGTATAATTGAGCATTCATTCTATGTACCTTATCTGGGATAATTCTAATAGAATTGTTCCTTTATGCAAGCTATGTAGCATTGGTTTATGCTTTCCCTTAACGGGAGGACTCCGTCCCATAAGGGGACGGTGGCGGTTTTACAAGTTTCCTCCTATGCGGATATAAACCTTTGTCCAATACAAGTATTTTGCGGAGAACTGGTCGATATTTCATATTGACGCAGTGGTTCTTTACAAACTATGCTTTACTTAATATAGGATGAGACCACTATATTAGCTTGCCTGCTATTCATACATAGGTATATGTATTCTTCGAGACTTTTCCAGAGTCTAGTAGGACTCTTCCCTGTAGGGGGCAGGAAGCTCCAACATGGTTTATAGTTGGTTGAAAAGATGTATAACGGTAACATCTTAGGTCTCTAGGTCTAGTCGACCAGGGAAAAATATCTCCGGGGAGTAGGGCACGTTTTGAGAATCCACAGATACAGTAGTGCTCTGGTATACTTCCATCAGGACGACATGGCTTGAGCCCAAAAAACGGATTTTGAGCGAAGCAAAAAATCTATTTTTGGGTGAGATGGCCATGTCGTCCTGATGGACCCGCCCTTCCCTTTCTATGAAAGGGCTGTAGGACCCCTCCCTACATACAGTATCTGTAGCACCTCGTGTACACTACAAGGAATACAGATGGCGCCAGGATTGGCGCCAGGCAAGCTTACGAAACTGGAGAATAGGGAGCCTTAGGAGCGGCTCCCCCTTTTTCTCTCCCGATTTCGTTTCTTGCCAATTGACCCCTCGATACGTAATCTCTGTTTGGGGTGCAGATTGCCATGTGGCGTGTCAAGAATACGTCCTCTGATATGTCGCGATATCCCTTTCAGGAGGGATATTCGCTCCAGGAGTTAGAATTCTGGTACCTTAAGGAAAATTCTCTGGGAATATCGCCCTAGTTGTAATATACCCTAAGAAGCTACCCTATAGGAACTTCCATCAGGACGACATGGCCATCTCACCCAAAAATAGATTTTTCGCTTCACTCAAAATCCGTTATATATATATATATATATATATATATATATATATATATATATATATATATATATATATATATATATATATATATATATATATATATATATATATATATATATATATATATATCACAGAAGGAAAAATTTGGTGAAGTTTGTTTGCAACGTTTTCCCAAGATCCTCCAGTAAAATGATTAATTGTATGACTATAAGCTACTAACAGGTAGAGTCATGATAACTCCCCATGTGTCAGTTAAATACTGAACTACTTACCTTACCGATTTTAGCACTCGCTGGGACGTATGACAACTCACAAAAAATTATATTGGTCAAAGGTTACTCTTATTAAGAATTTAACTAGGAAAAACAAAGAGGATAGCAAGAGTATATTAAAAAATCAAAGTATAAATGCTCGTTTTATTTATCTTTACACTTTACTTAAATCAAGAGCCAGAACCTTTGTCTTATTTCAGTAAATATTGTCAAAACGTCTTCGGTAAATAATTCTTAAAACGTCTATTTAAGCAGACTTGAACCCTTCAATGTTTTTCTGAAATGCGTAGGTAACTTATGTTCCGGTGTCACAACTGTGCACTCCTGGAGACTAAGTTTTGGGAAAAAAATATTTATAACACATTTAAAAACCCCTTCAAATCCACATTATTGTAAATACTTGAACTCATTACACGACAGTCATAAAGCAATATAAAGCAATCACTTCTAGCACTAGGATTATAATTTTTCACTCTGAAGTAACATTTACAAACTATTCAAATATTCCTTAGCTTCACCAGTGCTATCCAAATTTAATTTCAAGTCAAATTTGTATTTGTAATATAATTCTAATGTTAAATAAAGGCTCCCGGCTCATCTTTGCAAGTTTGAAACCAAATTTATATTGCAAATAACAACAAGCTACTTATTGTACAAAGGTATATCCAATTTTCATCCTGGATTCAAGGAGAGAGAGAGAGAGAGAGAGAGAGAGAGAGAGAGAGAGAGAGAGAGAGAGAGAGAGAGAGAGAGAGAGAGAGAGAGAGAGAGACAAAACTCTTCACGATGAAATATTAGGATGATTGGTAACATAAAACTAATCTATCTATTCCTCCATTCATAAGGAAAGAGATGGATAATTGCATATAACAATTAATCAATGAAGTCTTAAAGACCTAAGTAAAGATATTTTTTGGAATTATATAAGGCGTTTTATTATTATTATTATTATTATTATTATTAGTATGACATCTACTACTACTACTACTACTACTACTACTACTACTACTACTACTACAACTACTACTTGTTATACTATAACTCCAAGCTGGAATATCCGGATACTATAAGATCAAGGGCTTCAACAGGGAAAATCTCTCATTGAGGAAAGGATTTAAGGGAAGATACGATAAGAAAAGTTTAGAAATACTAAGAACATTAAAGTTAATTTATCATATAAAAACTAAAAAAACACCAAATAAACAAGAGGAAGAAAAGTAAGATAAAATAGTGTTGTCAGGTGTACCCTCAGGCAAGATAACTGTACCGAACAACAATGGAAGACCATGTTACAGAGGCTTTAACACAGGCCAAAAATAGAGAAAAAATTGTTTGATTTTAGACTCTCTTTCCTAGAATAGCCGCTTACCACAGCTAAAGATTCTCTTATACCCGTACCAAGAGGAAAGTAGCCCCTGAAAAATTTACATTGTTTTAGTTTGTACCGTGAGCGATGAGGAACTGTTTGGTAATCCCTGTGTTGTCAGATATATGAGGGCACAGGAGATGTGGAAAGAATAGGCCACACTATTGAGTGTATGCGTAGGCAAAGTAAAATTGAGCCTTAACGAGAGAGTAGGATCTAATGTAACACTGCATGGCCAGTCATAAAAACCCTATAACCCTAAAAACCCTATAACTCTCTAGCAGTATTATCCCAACCTACTTCCTAGAAATAGGAAATGCCGAATTAAAAGTTTACTAGGAACGAACTTTTTTTCTTGTGCCCGTCTATGTTTCAATTATTTTACAAGCTCAGCTGGACTTAATTTCGAAGCTACAAACGCCAAAATATGTGCGTTCTTACGCCCATTGACCCAAAAGGACTCAGTTAAATTTCGCAAGTCATCTCTAACTCGAGCCTTTAAATTAATACTTCTCCATTCATCCTATCCAACTTCACGCTTCATAGTCCTCAAACAATTAGGCCTGGATCTTCTAACTCTTCTAGTACTTTGTGGAGGCCAGTTAAATGTTTATTGAACTATTTCCTCTTGGGGAGTGTGAAGAGCATTGCCAAACAATCTCCATCTATCCCTCACCAAGATCTTATCTACATATCACCTTCTGGTAATCTTTATTATAGTTTCATCTATAATCCTGTGCTACCATTTAACTCCCAGTATTTTAATGTGGGCTTTGTTCCCAAATCTACAAAATCTGCTGGATATTGTTTCACTGTTATACCATGACCACATAGTAATATCGATCACACCAAGCTGATATTTACCTTAAATTTTATATGTAATTTCTAGATTTTTTATTTCCTAATCTTATCTAATCTAGCCATTATTTGATTTACTTTTCTCAATCTTTCGTTATTGCCTAATTTTAAATACCCTGTATTAGAGATCAAAGTTCATAAATATTTAAACGATTTTAACTCAATAATCCTTTATTCTTCCAATGATAATTCATTTTCCATTAAATATTCCGTTGCCATCATCTCTGTCTTTCTTATATCTAAGTTAAGCCCAAGCTTTGGTGATATTTCATACTTTTTGTTGAGCACGCATTGCAAATCCTGTGGTGTTTTGCTGAAAAGGACACCATCATCAACATACTCTATGTCTGCTAACCTCCTATTACGAATCCAGTTCGATTCCACTCCAGCTTCCCCAGCTGTTCTATGCATTACGAAATCCATGAGGAGCTTAAACAACATAGGTGAACACACATCACGTTAGAGCACTTCGATGTTCACTTGAAATTCATTAGATAGATCTCCACTAACTTTAACTGTGTATTTGCTATGTTCATGAACCGATTTAATGAAATTTACATATTTAAGAGGAATTTCATAATAACGTAGGACTCTCAAAAAAATTAGCCGGTGCACACTATCAACAGTGGATTTCAATATTGTACGCGTTTCTGTATGTTATATCCAAATGGAATATTTTTCAGTAAAATTTCTAGCTTTTCTGGATCCTGCCTTTTCAGCTTTCAACTTTTCATCAATATTTCTCTGCCATCTCTTTTGAATAAGCATGCTATATATTTTCTTAACAACTGACGTGAGTGTGATGTCTGTAATTATTACAATGAGATGGTCTCAATCATTTGTCTTTTTCGCTAACACTCCTAACTCCCATTTATCAAGTTTTGCATCTTAATACCATATCCTACAAAATAATCATTCAAGTATCCATGGGGTGTTTTTACTTATTGCCAGTTTCATCTCAGCAGTTATTCCATCGTAACCAGGGGCTTTCCTGTTCCTAAGTTTATCCATGATAGCTTCGATTTCAAACACTCTGAATGCATTCAACGGCACTCAAGGTCTTCCTCAGTTTCAGGAATATCATTCAAAATATTCCCTTCATATCTTCTATTCACGACCTCATTGAAGTGTTTAATCTAACGTCATCTATCTTCAACTCTTTTGGTATATCAGGTTGATCTCCTTTATTTATGGGTGTATTCTTTTTCTTCTTTGCCATGTAAAAATTCCGTTCAAAACTCTCTGGAAAATTCTTTTACCATAGCCACTCCCTGAATTCACAGCTTTATCAGTCTCATTTGCTTTCTTGTCTAAATAATATCTCGAAGCATTCTTGGCTGTTCTTTTGAGCTCACTATCAATACTGGGTTACTTAGAATATTCTAACATATAATTTTCATCACTTACAAGAAAACTTTCAACGATCAATTTCTGTTTTTTTTTTCTACTTTTATAGTACTCTACGTATCATTTACCCTACAGAGCTTCCTCGTTGTGATTCCACGTTACAAAAACTCACTACCAATTGAGTTATATATGTCTTGATATTACACCGTTCTTCATTATTTGTTTGCTCTCCTCCAACTCTCAAAGTCTCTAAGATTGCATAACGATTTTTATAAACAATCGCAAATGTTTCTCTCTGACTATCTTCTAAAAGCTTAGTTGTATCAAACCTAGGTATTCTATTTACATTTCTGCTGGGTGCTTTAAGTTTTAATTTCATTGTACACCTGGGGAGCTGGTGATCACTACTAATATCTGCACCTTTATAGCTTCTTACATTGTTCAGAGTCTTCCTTCTCTCTTTATTAATGGCTATGTGATCTATTTTCTTTTCTTATTTTCAGCATAGTGAGGTCCATGTACATTTTTGGGTGTCCCTGTGATGGAAAAGAGTACCTCTAATGACAACCTTGTTTGTTGAATAAAAACTTATAAATCGTGCTCCAATTTCACTCGTAGCTTCGCCAAGACCCTAAACCCCCATCACATTCTCTATACCCTAATTATTCATTCCAATTTTAGCAGTAAAGTCACCATCATAATTTCCATATCCCTTTCAACAATTTCATATGATTCCTGTAAAATTACGAAGATCCAGTCTTATACTCTGAGGTACGCCAACAACTAACAGGAAGTTGAATATCCCATGGTTAACAGTGATCTCATATTTAATTAAAAGTATGTTTCTTTACTTTAGTGAATAAGATAAGCTCTCACTTCTTGCTTAAGGTAAGTACCAATGTGTCAACCATTTCTTCAACTTAGAAATTCTCTAGTTTGTGTAAATATAACTATCTATATTGTGATTTTTTTAGTATTTTGCAATTAGTCAAATCACATCGATGGTGAAATAAGTTAAAAAAATGTTTTTATTGGATAGACACATTACTTTTTAATGAGATTTCTCGCGTGGTTCATGAATATGAGATATGAAGAGATTTTTTTTTTTATATACCTGAGGCAGAGGGATACCCTCATGTGTCCATGAATAAATTAATTGTGTTTGAAGGCAAAGCTAACTTTAAAGCCCCTGGATAGGATGGAATAACTACTGAGATAATTTTGGCAGAAAATTAAGTTAATTCCAGAATACTTATAAGATTATTTTATAGGATGTGGCATTAAGAGGCAAAAAAGGATAAATGGGAGCTGGGAGTATTGGTAAGAATGGATAAAAAGGAGTTTTGAAGGATTTCAATAATTAAGGAGATATTACACTTACTACAGTTGACTTGAAAATATATATTAATCTTAATCTGAGGAGGACTTCTGAGAAAGATTGATGAAAAGCTGAGAGAAGAATAAGAAGGATTTCAAAACAGCAAAAGTTGTTCTGACCAAGTTTTAATTTTATGACATGTGGTTAAGCAATATACAGAATACAGAAATCCACTTTTGGGGGCATTTATGGATTATAGAAAAGCCTTTGATAGTACTGACCGGCCATTTTTTTTTTTTTTTTTTTTTTTTTTTTTTGTAGAGTCCTGCGCTATTATGGAGTTCCTCTTAAATATGTAGATTTGAGTGAGTTTATTCATAGGCATAGCAAGTGCAAAGTTACTGTTAAAGGATACCAGTTAACAGTGGAGCACTTCAAGGTAATATATTGTCACTTATGCTGTTTATTCTCCTCATGGATTTTGTAATGCATAAAAATGCTGGGATGGCGGAGAAGGATTGGACTGGATTGTTAACAGAAAATTAGTAGACTTAGGGTTTGCTGATGACGCTGTCCGTGTTAGCAAAGCGCCCAGAGGAATTGCAAATTTTGCTAACCAGAATGCAAGATATATCACTTGATGCTAGGCTTAAGATAAATAGAAGGAAGAGAGGTGACGAGAACGGAATATGCAATGGCAAATTAAATTTCTTAGGAAGGAGAAAGAATTAATTAGTGATGCGGAATCATTTAGATATTTAGGAACTAAGAACCCCCAATACTGGGTCTTAAGAATTTGAGTTTGGTGAAAGATTTAATATATATATATATATATATATATATATATATATAAATATTATATATATATATATATATATATATATATATATATATATTATATAATATATATATAAATATATATATATATATATATATATATATATAATTATGATTGCGAGGTTAATTAAAATATGGAAATATAATAGCCTGTAATTACATATAAAAATCAAGCTCTCTATCAGTTTAGTGAGATCGTTGATACTGTATGGACCTGAGTCGTGGTATGACAATGAAACAGTATCCAAAAGATTTTTTCAAATTTAAGAACAAAGACCCTAGAAGGATATTTGGAGTTGAATGGCAGGACAAGATAGATATGGAGCTAAAAGAGAGACTACTCATGTGCCATATTTGGATAAGATCATAGTGATGGAAAGATGGAGAGGTTTTGAGCATGTTCATCACACTCCCCAAGAGATTATAGTCCACCAAACTTTCAACTAGTTTCCAAAGGTCAACAGAAGAGTATGAAGACTCAGTCCTACGTGGCTCAGAACTATTAATCGGGAAGTAGGAGATGACGATTGAAGAAGTGTTGATTTAAAAGATCAAAATACATACGACTGGTGAAATCTAACTAAGGCCTTTTGCATCAATAGTCTAAGGAGGAGATGAAGATGATGATGATGAAATGACAAATTATAGATATTCATTGGAAACTGTAAGTTAATTGTAGGTGAGGTTCAGTGTGCACTTCTGATTAAATGAGAGAGAGAGAGAGAGAGAGAGAGAGAGAGAGAGAGAGAGAGAGAGAGAGATGAGAGAGAGAGAGAGAGAGAGATTACTCTATGAGATAAAATCGACAGCTGTGTTCCATTGCCTCAATAACTAAAAAATCTCTCTCTCTCTCTCTCTCTCTCTCTCTCTCTCTCTCCTCTCTCTCTCTCTCTCTCTCTCTCTCTCTCTCTCTCTCTCATTAATGTTGATATCCAGTGGATAGATAGTTAAAGATATTGCCGTATTTGTCCATGGTCTTAAAAATTAGCTTTAAACTAGGATGATGGAGATTTTACCTTTAGCAAAAAGATTCACCATATGACATTTCACTAAAAGCTCACATGTAGTTACCTATCTTCACCCTTAACAGAATTCATGTGATGTTAATAAACTAATTATTAATTTAAAAAAAAAATTTCTCCATAATCATATCGAAACAAAGAATATCTAGATTGAATATCTAGGTAAAATGTGTACCAATTCCCACTAACGAGGGAACATCATCTCCATTCTGTATTAAGATTATAATAATAGATTTACACAAAATGATAAACTCGTACACAATTACACAATAATTTCAGTATTTCACAGTTTTTCAAAAAATAGCCCTTCAGCAATAAATAGATCGCCTTCTTAATTTCTATTACATAAAAAACAATTATTAATCGACTCATAACCATCTGTGTTAAGCCATAATACACAAAGGTATCACCTACTTCATATAGCTTATGTATATACAACATTGCTTAGTTTCAACGAGATCCCCCACCAAAAATACGATTATATATATATATATAGATATATATATATATATATATATATATATATATATA
>NC_090748.1:49872016-49873750 GCF_036898095.1 Palaemon carinicauda | reverse complement strand
AGAGAGAAAGAGAGAGAGAGAGAGAGATCTATGAGTGACTATTTGCCTGTTTTTGAATTTGTATTAGAATATTGACAGATAGACAGTCGTTAACAACAATGGCAAAGATTATTGAGTTAAGTACCTGACAGGACTCCTCTTCTCAGCTGGGAGCGTAGTGATTATCCATATAATCCTCTTAAGGGCGTTGTTCACTCAAACCAAAATTAAACCGATAAGAAACGGGAAATAAGAGAACATTTCTGCCGATATATTACTGATAGTGTCGTACATTGAATATTTCTTTTATCTCCTTTTATTAAACATATATAGGGACCTTTTTTTATTACAATGCAAAAACCTTCGGTAAAAGTATATTGGGGTGCTGAGATAGTTGTTTTTCATTTCCCTCCATTGTTAATGGTTTAATCGACAAGAAACCATATCTGGTCATACAGCAGGATGGGCACAATCGTCTGAGCGACCAGATATGGTCATTCCGCAGTGAAGTGGTTAAGCCCGCGGTACCACCAAAGCCCATCTCTTGGTCTTTGGACAAGGTCTTACATTATTCCTCATCTGTGAACAATGAAGATTGTTCTCTAAGGATCTAACCCAAAAGGTTATTTTTCTGTTCGCTATCGCCTCCGGGGCTAGAGTTAGTGAAATAGTGGCCCTATCTAGAGAGGAGGGTCATATTCAGTTCACGGAAGTGGGAAAACTGAATCTATTTCCTGATCCATCTTTTCTCGCTAAAAACGAGCTACCCACCAAGAGGTGGGGTCCCTGGAGAATCTGCCCTCTGAAGGAAGATGTCTCTCTATGTCCTGTAGAGTGTCTAAAGGTCTATCTTGTAGAACTTCAGACTTCAAGGGAAGACAGCTCTTTAAAGGAGAAACTTCTGGATCAAATTTATCCATAAAACAACTAAGGGTGAAGCTCACCTACTTTATTTGTAGAGCGGATCCGGACAGTACTCCCACAGGTCATGATCCGAGAAAGATTGCTTCATCACTGAAGTTTTTTCAGTATATGGACTTTGAGTGCCTTCGTTCATACACTGGATGGAAATCATCCAGAGTGCTTTACAAACACTATGCAAAACAAGTGCTTGAACTGTAACACTTCGTAGTGGCGGCAGGTAGTGTATTAAAACCTGCCCCCTAATTACTGTAGTAAACAGTTTTTGGTTTGGGACTTCACATGTACTCGCACATGTAACGGATGAGAATCATCAAGAGTGTTCTACATACACTATGCTAGACAAATCCATTTTCTGAAGCACTATGTGGTGACGCCAGGTAGAATATTTAATTAACCTGCCATGTAATTCTATGATGAACAGCTAAATGACTGGGACTGTCAATTAAAGGGAGAAGAGGTCACTCTTCTTAGGTGTGACTTCTTTTAATTAAGTGTTACCATGATAACACTGGCTCTGCTCAAAATCTCAGGTGTTGGAAATTATACAGATAGCACTAGTGCCGGTGTACGAAGTACACAGTATAGATAGAAGTAACCAGTACAGGAATTATGAAGAGAATTTGTTCTATAATTTTCTTCAGTCTGAGAGTGGCACTCATCATTTCTTCCTTCAAGAAGGAAATATAGTCTCTGTACTTGTTACAGGTATAATCCCATTGTCATACTACATTCGTTTAACTGAACATCTTTTAGTCATTGATTAGTAATAAATGTCTATTAGAATGTAGTGCGTCCACCTTCACCAGACTATTGTATGTATACATGCCAGAG
>NC_090748.1:49816101-49831101 GCF_036898095.1 Palaemon carinicauda | reverse complement strand
TTTTAAAAAGTGATACTGGCTTATTTATAAAAGAAAATTTTAGCTATAATGTATTTCTTAAGGATAACATACTTTTTCTTTATATTTTAGGCTGCTATATTATATTAGGATTACAAGAACTAGATCTCCATATGTAGCATATATGATCTTTTGTGAAAATATACTACATCTAGCTTTTATGATAAGAAAAAGTCATATTTCCGTAGACACGTGTTGATGATAGATAGTAAGGAGCAAGTGAGGAGGGATTGGGAGGAACCTGCTATGGAGAAGATCGAGAAGGAGGCAGAGAATTAGATGGCTAGATAAGGTGAAAGACGATATGGAAATAAGAGGTTTGGTGGAAGAGGATGCCTTTAAGAGAAGGCATTGGAAAGGTTGCATCAAGTAACCGACCCCTTAATGTAAACATAACTGTAGAAAGAAGTTGGCATTACTTTTCAATTCGTTTTATAATTTTGAGAGATTGTTATAATTAACACTTCAGTACTGAAAGCAAAACATATTCATCCACATAATTTGGGCCTCTCTTAATTAGTCCAATTCTTGAATGCAAACTATTGCCCATATGTGCATGAGTGATCGATACATGAATTACAATGTAATTATTACTCTTTTCATTCGCTACATCATTGTTTTGATGATAAAGAACTAGAAGTCATTGTATATCTATATACAAGATTTTGTACGATCTGGATAACAATACCCTGCCGGGTTTCAATATTGAGACCATATATCATAATAACTACAAAAGTATGACAAATTAATAAGATTATGTAGATTTAAAAAAAAACATCGAAAGCAATTAGTATTATTACATCTGAAACAAAACCTCAAAACTCATTAATTATCTATCATACAGTATTCTAGACAAATTAATTTTTCAATACATATTTCCTGAGTAATGTTATCACAAATATTTCAATGATAAAGAAAAATGATAAACTTCAAAAATATTTAGGAACATACTGTATATTACCACAGTTTCTTTCACTGAAGGGCTGTGTGTAAAGTTCTTTTTAATTGATTAGATACTTTTAACAATGCAACATTAAAAAGAAAGACACATAACAGGGCACTAGAAATCAACATTTATTTTTTTCTAACAAAAGCCATTAAAATCGTAAAGATATTTTTCTTTAATTTTATAGCCTTGGCAAAAGGATGTTGAAAATGATTCTCATACTAATTTTGGACACACTGTTAAAAGAAAACCATAATTTAATTGAAAATTCTCCGTAAGAAATGCCGTTCTCAGCCGTATTTCAGTAAAATACAGGCGACCGTAATTTTACCCTATTTTGTTAGTATCTTTTCCTGGTTGGTCACCGTAATATCACACCTTTACGTCTATATATCTGTCTTCAAAACTGTAAAAATCCTGGAATAAATACTGCCAGGCATTTACCGCTTTTAATGCAAACTTTTAACAGTGTATAGGTAGGAGGATGGAATGATGCGATCCCTAGTCTTTTCTAATAACCCATAATGAACTAATACCAATGAACATTATTGCTTTATTTATAGACCAACTTGAGAATAACGTCACCGATGATATCCTTCTCCTTCTTCAACTGATTTGATCCAAATGAGGAATGTCAGCGATGAATTGTATTTACAGTATTTTCTTTGCCCTTCATTGCTCTGTATGATCTTTTGGCGGGATGTTTCAAAAACAAGCCCCACACCCTAAATCACACTGCCCGTTGAAATACTACCGCTATTGAGTTATGGGGTTCTTTGACTGGCCAGACAGTACTACATAGGACCCTTCTCTCTGGTTACTGTTCTTTCCCTTTGCCTACACAGACAGCGAATAGTCTGGCTTATTCTTTACAGATTCTCCTCTGTCCGCATACACCTGACAACAGAGATTGCCAAACAATTCTTCTTCACCCAAGGGGTTAACTACTGCACTGTAATTTTTCAGTGGCTACTTTCCTCTTAGTGAGGGTAGAAGAGACTCTTCACCTATGGTAAGCAGCTCTTCTAGGAGAAGAAAACTCCAAAATCAAACCATTGTTCTCTAGTCTTGGGTAGTGCCATAACCTCTGTACCATGGTCATCCACTGTCTTGAGTTAGAGTTGTGGAGGATTAATTTTTGCTTTATTTTTATCTTTTTTTTGTTTGCCAAATCCGAGAGAGAGAGAGAGAGAGAGAGAGAGAGAGAGAGAGAGAGAGAGAGAGAGGGGTAGTTAGTGTATCGATTGTTTGTTGTGAGAAAGACTTTTTGTATAAATGAGATTGTTTTTTTATATTTAAGTTAGGTTACGACAGTGGTGAATGTCTTGGGTGAATGCTTATTTTGATTTGACTGCAGCAAGCGTCAGTTCTGTTTGAATGCGGGATTATTATCATTATTATATTATTCGACCAGCGTTGGAAGTGATTGTTTATTTTTTGAGTAAGTACAGTTTTGTTTATGTTTGCTTGTCGTGATTGTGAATGATAGGAACAGTTTATTATTTATCTTTGATTATAGTGCAATAGTTTAGTTAGCTAGGAGTGTTCGTAAGTGGTTTTCTTTTTTATTTTGCAGACCGTAATTCCTCCTTGGTGAGACTTACTCCTCTGGAGAGAACTATTATTTTGAATATTGATTGTTAATGACCTGGCTTGTGATAATGGACTTGGAACTGACTGCTCTTTTAAATTTGGATATAATCGGTAACGACTTTGGCTGTTTTCGATTGATGATGATGATGATGATGATAACTACGACCCTGATCAGGGAGGCAGCTGTGGCCAATTGCCGCACAGTGTAGTGTAACCCACAGAGCTGTGGTAGTTTGCCGTTAAAGACAGTTGGCAGTGTGTGGACGACTGTATTGGTGTCCATAATATATATATATATATATATATATATATATATATATATATATATATATATATATATATATATATATATATATATATATATATATATATATATTTGGTTGTGGTGCATCTTAGTTTTAAGTTTTGATATTTTTTCTCCGGGTTTATGTGAAATGTGGTATTCTTATTTCTTTTGTATGTTAAGTTTTTTTTGTGTTGTCTGTATGATATCTTTTGTTTAAAGTATAGTAATAATTTTGGTTGCGTTTACTTTTAAGAATATAGTGTTATGGCCATGGTTTGTTTTTATTTCCATTCTGTCTGAGTCCAGTTTTGATAACGTAAGGGGAAAGTTTGTGTTGAGAGGCAATTGTCTGTTAGAGTGATTCAAGGGTGTGGGGTTTGGTCTTGTGACATCCTGCCACATTATTTTGGCGCCCGAACAGGGATAGACGACGTGGGATTGAAGCTGGACTGTTAGAAGAATGACTGAATAGGATAAGATATTAAGAGTTTATTCTGAAAATGGAAGAGCAGAACTAATTATTAAGGGAAGAATTGCGGCTGAGTAAGAAGCGTGCGGAGAAGTTGCTGCATGGGAATAAGATGTTAAGTTGTGAGAATGAGGATATGCGAAAAGAACTGAAAGCGCTAAAGGGAATAGTAGAGAGAGTGGAAGAGTGTGTTGAGATAAGGATGCGTGAGAATGAGGAACGAATGGAAGCTATGATTGGGCAGATAATGGGAATGATGAAAATGTATATGGGTGAAGGTGCAGTCAGAGGAATGACCTCAGTTTCGGGTAAAGGGTTGATAGTAGAAAAGAAGGCTAAGGTAAGTGATAATGGGAAAGAGAGTGATAGTAATAGTAATAGTAATAGTGAAGTTAAAGGGACTAGGTATAGTAAGGAAGAACAGAAAGATGAAAGGAAAGATGAAAGGAAATGTAAAAGTAATGAGAAGAGGGAAAAGAAGAAAGGTCAGTATGAGAGTGAGGATGATCGTGAATGGGTGAAAGTGGTAAGAAACATGGTAAGAAAGGAATGGTTAAGGATAAGAATTTAAGTGTTGAAGTGGGTTCATTATATTCAAATGAGGAAGAATGCAACAAGGGAGTAGGCAGTGAAGATAGTGAGAATGAATGTGATGTGTGTAAGACTGTGTTTATGAGAGAGGTACCCTGGTATAAAAGGTATATGAGTTTTTCAAGGAGTATGAGAGGTATTATCATGATAAGTATGGTGATAGTAAGAGAGTTTTGGGTTAGGGAGTTAGGAAAATATTTGTCTGGGTATTTTTTGACTATGTATGGTGTGATAATGAGTGTAGGTGACGTTGATTATGAAAGTGAAAAAGAGAATAATTAAGCAGGTAAAACGTATGAAAGGGAGTGTTAGGTATAAGTGTAAGAATGATTTTGATGAGGCACGGATGAATGCAGGAGAAGCTATATTAATGTATGTATGTAGGTTGGAAACCTTAGCTACGAAAAGGTATGGGGATGAAGGCATAAATCAGAATAAGGAATTAATGAAGAAGTTTTTGGCTACTGTACCTGAGAATGTTGCTGAGTTTATTAATTTGAAATGGAAAGCGAAAGTGAGGTGGGCGAAGAAAAGATTGACATGGGATGATATTAAAGAGATAGTTGAAGATTACGAGTTGGACAGATGTATGAAAGAAAGTAAATATGCGAGAGTAAGAACGGGAATTGAGGAAAGTGTGCCAGAATTTGTTAGTTTTAGAGATGCTCTTATGAGAGGACCGATGAGGGTAGCTGATATTGCAATATATAGGAGTGTTAGGGCGAGTAATGTGGGAATACCTGTAAGGACAAATGAAGGGATTAGGCAAGGGAATCAGGATTGGAGGGATAGGAGTGCTAGTGCGCAGCGAGGTAGGCCAGGTAGTTGTATCCGTGAATAGAAGTGTTATAGATGAGGGAAAGTGGGACATAAGAAGAATGAATGTAGATGGGCTCTAGGTGCTTATTTAGGATGTGGTGAGGTAGGGTATAGAATTAGCGAGTGCAAGAAAGAGAAAGGGGCAAAATGTTATTGGTATGGTATGACTGGGCACATAGCGAGTGGATGTCGTAGTAATCATATGAATGTGATTTGTGGTAATTGTGGTAAGGATGGTCATTATGCTAGAATGTGCAAGGAGTCGCGGGGTAAGTGTACTGAATGTGGTGCAGATGGGCATGTAGCTAGAGTATGTAGGAAGAAGGGATTAAGTCAGCCAGGATGTTCGGGAAACTAGAGTGTAAGAATGTTCAACTGGGTGAGTCCTCCTGTGTGGGTGGAAGGAATAGGATCAATGTTTGTGAGAATGGGATGAATAATTGGTTGGAAATGAGCAAGTATGAATGTAATATGCATGAGAAGTTAGGGCTGGAAAATAGACAATTAGTGTTAGTTGAATATAGGAAAAAGAGGCGTTTGAAAGTTTTAAGTGAGGAGAAAGTGCAAGGGAAATTTATAGGTATAGGTAAGAATACGAATAAGTATGACAAGGGTGTAAATGTGCAAGTGAGTGTGGAAGATAAATGTATTAATACAGATGAAACGTGGCTAAATATTAATGATACTTATAGTTTCTGTGGCTTTTGGTTAGATGATGTAAAAGAAAGAATGAATAACGCAAAAGTGAGAGATAGGAGAATGATAAGTAGCATGAATGAATCTTTTGCTGAAGTTGAGAATATTTTTGATGAAATGGATGAACTATTTACAGACATGAGTGTAATTTTAGGGTCAGATGAGAACGAGGTAGATTGGATTGTACATGATGTATTAGATGATAGGTATTTAGATAGGAATAGTGTTAATGTAGCGAATGATTGTGATAAGGAAGAAGTGAGTGAGAGAGTGTATGGAGGCCCAGTTACTCGGAGTAGAGGTCCCGTTCCGGACTGCAACTGGGTAATGAAAAAAATAATGTAAGTGTCGTGTGAGAAGGATTTGGCAAAGTAAGGGGGGAGGAATGTGGAGGACTACTTTTTTTTATTTATTATTTTTTTGTTTGCCAAATCCAGAGAGAGAGAGAGAGAGAGAGAGAGAGAGAGAGAGAGAGAGAGAGAGAGAGAGACTGACAATAGGAATAAGTTAGTGTTGCCATAGTGTGGCTTTGCAACCGAGTAGTGGTATTGGGCTTTAAAGGACTGTTAGCCCTTGTGTGGACGAAGGAGTCCACACACATATATTATATGTTCAAGTGTTTTTGTTTGTTGGTTTTTGTTAGTGTTAAGTTTTTGTGATTTATTTTGTGATTTATTTGAATGCAGTTCATTTTACTATTAAGTGATTACTATAGTTTTAAGGTTATAGTTATAAGTGTGGTTGCAGGTGTTTTTTTTTTTCCTTTTTTTTAGAAATTCTAGACTATAAGGAAATATAGTTTTAATGGAATGTTTAGTTTTTTTTTACCTTTTGTTAAAGGTTCTGGTTTAGATAACGTAAGGGGAAAGTTTGTTTTGTCGAGACAATTGTCAGTGAGAATGAGGAACGAATGGAAGCTATGATTGGGCAGATAATGGGAATGATGAAAATGTACATGGGTGAAGGTGCAGTCAGAGGAGTGACCTCAGTTTCGGGTAAAGGGTTGATAGTAGAAAAGAAGGCTAAGGTAAGTGATAATGGGAAATGAGACTTACTCCTTTGGAGAGAACTCATATTCTGAATATTGATTGTTAATGATCTGGCTTGTGATAAGGGACTTGGAACTGACTGTTCTTTTAAATTTGGATATAATCAGTAACGACTTTGGCTGTAAGAAGGAGTTTTCTATTGATGATGATGATGATGATGATGATATGAAGATGATAACTACGACCGTGATCAGGGAGGCAGCTATGGCCAATTGCCACACAGTGTAGTGTAACCCACAGAGCTGTCGTAGTTTCCCGTTAAAAACAGATGGCAGTGTGTGGACGACTGTATTGGTGTCCATAAAATATATATATAAACATATTTGGTTGTGGTGCATCTTAGTTTTAAGTTTTGATATTTTTTTCTCCGGGTTTATGTGAATGTGGTATTCTTATTTATTTTGAATGTTAATTTTTTTTTTTTTTTTTTTTTTTTGTCTGTATAATATCTTTAGTTTTAAGTATAGTAATAATTTTGGTTGCGTTTACTTTTAAGAATACAGTGTTAATGTTATGGTTTGTTTTTATTTCCCTTCTGTCTAAGAGTCCAGTTTATGATAACGTAAGGGGAAAGTTTGTGTTGAGGAGGCAATTGTCTGTTAGAGTGATTCAAGGGTGTGGGGTTTGTTCTTGTGACATCCCGCCACAGGGTTCTCTTGCTTGAGGGTACACTCGGGCACACTTTTATCTAGTTTCTCTTCCTCTTGTTAAGTTAAATTTTTTTTAAGTTTTTAAAAGAAATATTTATTTTAATGTTATTGCTATACTTAAAATACTTTAGTTTTCTTTTTTTCCTTTCCTCACTGGGCTATTTTCCCTGTTGGGGCCCCTGGGCTTATAACATCCTGCTTTTCCAACTAGGGTTGTAGCTTAGCATTTAATAATAATAATAATAATAATAATAATAATAATAATAATAATAATAACTAGACTGCTACTGGCTAAAGTCAGTGGCGCACGATTCCCCTGCAAAATAAGTGTGGAAATACTTTTGTCAATCAGTAAAAGATATTGTGTAAAGGTTTATTGGCCTAATGACCCCTTGAATAGATTTTGAGTTATGTTAACAATCTATTCTAAAGCAATTTATCTTTATAATAGCAGGTATATGGAGGTAAAACATAGGCAAAAATGACAAATATAGAGAATTTAACCTCTGAATTTGAAGACAATTGGCACTTAAAAGGTCATGTGAAGGTCACGGAATAAATATGACCCCATATTCTGAAACAGCATGGGCAAATGGGGGGGGGGGGGTGACAACAAAACATCACTTTTAGCTCACGTAAAAATTTTTCCATGAAATACCCATATGACCTTGAAATTGAGGGTCAAGGTCAAATTTGACATTTGATTGGGAGGTTTTATGCATATGTTTGGGGTAGTTTACTATAGCATGCTATGACCAAAAATTTGTATTTCATGGAGAAATTACCAAGGTCACAATTTCTGCAATGTCAAAAATAGTAAAAAGTCTATATTAAAAAAAGTAATTAAGCAGTCGCTACAAAAGTTGAGCTAACCTTAGATAGATATATAGGGCATCATATGCCACTAAGATCAGGGCTCTGGGCCTTGCGGTTTTTGAGATCTCGGAAACAAACCTGTTTTGACCCGGTTTGGCCATTACTGACCTTGACCTACTTGCATTAAAGTAGGGCAATATCTGGGCATTTACCTCTGTATCATTGTCCATAAGGCCCTTAGCCATACGGCTTATACTTTAGGCCTAATGTCAATTTCAAATTTTACAAATTTTGCCTTTAAAAGCCCAATGACCTTGAAAAGTAGGTCAAGATCACTTAAACTGGGTCTATGGCATATTCTTACCATAGGCTACCTATGATATTAATTTCAGATTTCTTGCGAAAAAAACGCGCGGAAAGAATAATAATAATAATAATAATACCAAAAACAATAGCATTCCCCTAAAAGGGAATCCTAATAATAATACTGACAATTGTCTCGACAAAACAAACTTTCCCCTTACGTTATCTAAACCAGAACCTTAAACAAAAGGTAAAAAAAAAATAAACATTCCATTAAAACTATATTTCTTTATAGTCTAGAATTTCTAAAAAAAAAAAAAAAAGAAAAAAAAACCTGCAACCACACTTATAACTATAACCTTAAAACTATAGTAATCACTTAATAGTAAAATAAACTGCATTCAAATAAATCACAAAATAAATCACAAAAACTTAACACTAACAAAAACCAACAAACAAAAACACTTGAACATATAATATATGTGTGTGGACTCCTTCGTCCACACAAGGGCTAACAGTCCTTTAAAGCCCAATACCACTACTCGGTTGCAAAGCCACACTATGGCAACACTAACTCTCGGTCAATACAAAAATGTATTAATTAATTTGGGTCGTGAGCGTTATCATCATCATCCTCATCAGCATCATATTCATCATCATTATACGTAATAAACAGATCCAAAACAAATTCAAAGTCCGGTGATCAATAGGTCTTTCGTTTCAAAGAGCAGTCAAATGGAAATCCTTTAGAACAATCCAGGCCATCAACACTATCTTCAATCAAATAAAGTTTTGTTCTCAATAGGAATAAGTAATTCCAAGGAGGAATCACGGCTCAAAAAATAATTGAACACCTCCACGCTGGTCGAAATAATGTAATAATGATAATAGTCAAGCATTCACACAACTGCTTCAAGTCGCAGTTAATCAAAAAAAGCATTCGCTCCGAAACATTTACCACTGTCCTAACCTAGCTAAAAGTAAACAAAAAGTCAATTACTCCAACAGTCTTACTCACAACAAACAATCGATACAATAACTACCTCTCTCTCCCTCTCTCTCTCTCTCTCTCTCTCTCTCTCTCTCTCTCTCTCTCTCTCTCTCTCTCTCTCTCTCTCTCTCTCTCTCAGGATTTGGTAAACAACAAAAAATATAAATATATGAATAGTGATCCTCCACATTCCTCCCCCTTACTTTGCCAAATCCTTCTACATGTTCACACAACCACTTACATTATTTTTTTCATTACCCAGTCACAGTCGGAACCTCTAATCCGAGTAACTGGCCCTTCATACACTCTCTCATTCACTTATTCCTTATCACAATCATTCGTTATATTAACACTATGCCTATCTAAATCCCTATTATCTAATATATCATGTACAATCCCATCTACCTCGTTCTTATGTGGCCCTGGAAATACACTCATTTCTATCAACAGTTCATCCATTTCATCAAAAATATTCTCAACTTTAGCAAAAGATTCATTTATGCTACTTATCATAAATGAGAACGGGTGTAAGAAATGAGTTAGCGGCTAGAGTGGATATGAATGTGTTGAGGTGGTTTGGCCATGTTGAGAGAATGGAAAATGGCTGTCTGCTAAAGAAGGTGATGAATGCAAGAGTTGATGGGAGAAGTACAAGAGGAAGGCCAAGGTTTGGGTGGATGGATGGTGTGAAGAAAGCTCTGGGTGATAGGAGGATAGATGTGAGAGAGGCAAGAGAGCGTGCTAGAAATAGGAATGAATGGCGAGCGATTGTGACGCAGTTCCGGTAGGCCCTGCTGCTTCCTCCGGTGCCTTAGATGACCGCGGAGGTAGCAGCAGTAGGGGACTCAGCAGTATGAAGCTTCATCTGTGGTGGAAATGTGGGAGGTTGGGCTGTGGCACCCCAGCAGTACCAGCTGAACTCGGCTGAGTCCCTGGTTAGGCTGGAGGAACGTAGAGAGTAGAGGTCCCCTTTTTGTTTTGTTTCTTGTTTTTGTCGGCTACCCCCCAAAATTGGGGGAAGTGCCTTTGGTATATGTATGTATCATTCTCCTATCTCTCACTCTTGCGTTATTCATTCTTTCTTTTACATCATCTAACGAAAAACCACACATACTATAAGTATCATTTATACTCAGCCATTTTTCATCTGTATTAATACGTTTATCTTCCACAATCACTTGCACATTTACACCCTTGTCATACTTATTCCTATTCTCACTTTTACTTATAAAATTTCCCCTTCTTTCATCCTTACTTAAAGCTCTCGTATTATTCCTTTTCATGTATTATACTAACACCAACTGTTTATCTTCTAGACCTCACTTCTCCTGCATACTAGCTTCATACTTACTAATTTCCAACCAATTATTCATCCCATTCTTACGAACATTGGTCCTATTCCTTCTACACAAACAAGAGGACTCACCCAGTTGAACCCTCTGACTACCTAGATTCCAAAACATCCTGGCTGACTTAATCCCTTCTTCCTACAAACCCTAGCTATATGCCCATCTACACCACATTCATTACACTTACTCAACGGCTCCTTGCACATTCTAGCATAATGACCATCCTTACCACAATTACCACAAATCACATTCATACGATTACTACGACATCCATTCGCTATGTGCCCAATCATACCACACCGATAACATTTTACCCCTTTCTCTTTCTTTCACTCGCTAATTCTATGCCCTACCTCACCACATCCTAAACAAGCACCTAGAGCCCATCTACAATCATTCTTCTTATGACCTACCTTTCCCCACCTATAACACTTTTCATCACGGACACAACTATCTGACCTACCTCGCTGCCCACTAACACTCCTATCTCTCCAAACCAGATTCACTTGCCTAAACCCTTCATTTGTCCGTACATGAATCCTACATTACTCGCCCTAACACTCCTATCTTCTGCACTATCAGCTACCGTCATCGGTCCTCTCATAACAGCATCTCTAAAACTAACAAATTTTGGCACACTTTCCTCAATTCCAGTTCTTACACTCACAGATTCACTTTCTTTCATACACCTATCCAACTCTTAATCTTCAACTATCTCTAAAATATCATCACAAGTCAGTCTTTCTTTCGTCCACCTCATTTTCTCCTTCCGTTTCAAATAAATAAACTCAGCAAAATTCTCAGGTACAGTAGCCAAAAACTTCTTCATTATTTCCTTATTCTCATTTATGCCTTCATCCCAATACTTCTTCGTAGCTAACGTTTCCAACCTATATACATACATCGATATCGCTTCTCCGACATTCAACCATGCCTCATCAAAATCATTCCTACGCTTATACCTAACACTCCCTTTCATACGCTTTATCTGTTCAATTATCCTACCTTTCACACTATCATATTCAACATCCCCCACACTTATTACCACACCATACATCGTCAACAAATACCCAGTCAAATATTCTCCTAACTCCGTAGCCCAAACTCTTTTACTATCACCATACTTATCCTGACAATACCTCTCATACTCCTTGAAAAACTCGCATACATCTCTACTACTATGCTCATTGAACCTTTCACATCGAGGTACCTCTCACATAAACACACTCTTACACATATCACGTTCATTCTCACTGCTATCATCAGTGCTACCTTCCTTCTTGTTTCCTACTTTCTCGCTAGAATATAAGGAATCTAATTCCACACTCATACTCCTATCCTTGATTAAACTCTTCCTAGCCCTTTTCTTACTCACCAATTTCACCCATTCACGACCATCCTCGCTCTCATCTTGACGCTTTTTCTTCTCTTTCTTTAGATCACTTTAACCTTTCCTTTCATCCTTCCTCTCACCTTTCTGTCCATCCTTAATATAGTTTGTCCCTTTAACTTCACTATCACTATTACTATCACTATCACCTCCTTTCCCATTATCCCTTACTTCAACCTTTTCTTCCACCAGCAACTCTTTACCCGTAGCAGAGGCCACTCCTCCGACTGCACCTTCACCCATGAACTCTTTATTCATATTCATTATTTGACCTGTCATCATCCCAAACCGTTCATCCATACGCTCATCCATTCGCCTCTCATTCTCTTGTATCCTAATCACTAACCCTTCTTTCACTCTCTCTACTGTTCCCTTTACCTCCCTAAGCTCCTTCTGCATCGCCTCATACTCACAGTTCAACCTCTCATTCTCTACTAGCAACCTCTCTTTCTTAACTATCAACTTCTGCTCCCATTCTTTATATTGCTGCAATTCCTCCTCCAAAGCCTTTAATTGTCCTTCCATTGTCAGCAACTTTATTCCAAAATCCTAAATATAAGCTCGGTAAAAGAGTCGGGTTCAATCCCACCTCGGCTGTCCCTGTTCGGGCGCCAAAATAATGTGGCGGGATGTTTAAAAAACAAGCCCCACTCCCTGAATCAAACCTACTGACAATTGTCTCAACAAAAAAAACTTTCCCCTCACGTTATCTAAACCAGACTCTCTAACAAAAGGTAAAAAAAAAAAAAAAAAAAAAAAACATTCCCTTAAAACTATATTTCCTTATAGTCTAGAATATTCTAACCAAAAAAAAAAAAAAAAAAAAAACCAGCAACAACACTTATAACTATAACCTTAAAACTATAGTAATCACTTAATACTGAAATAAAGTGCATTCAAATAAATTTTAAAATGAATCGCAAAAACTTAACACTAACAAAAACAAGCAAACAAAAACACTTGAACATATAATATATGTGTGTGGACACCTTCGTCCACACAAGGGCTAATAGTCCTTTAAAGCCCAACGCCACAACTGGGTTGCAACACCACACTATGGCAACACTGACTCTCGGTCAATACAAAAATGTATTAATTAATTTGGGTCGTGAGTGTCATCATCATCATCCTCATCACCATAATATTCATCAGCATCATGCGTAATAAACAGATCCAAAACAAATTCAAAGTCTGTTGATCAATAGGTCTTTCGTTTCAAAGAGCAGTCAAATGGAAATCTTTTAGAACAATCCAGGCCATCAACACTATCTTCAATCAAACAAAATTTTGTTCTCAAAAGGAATAAGTAATTCCAAGGAAGAATCACAGCTTAAAAAATAATTGAACGCTTCAACGCTGGTCGAAATAATAAAATAATGATAATAGTCCAGCATTTACACAACTGCCTCTAGTCGCAGCCAATAAAAAAAAACATTCGCTCCGAAACATTTACCACTGTCCTAACCTAGCTAAAAGTAAACAAACAGTCAATTACTCCAACAGTCTTAGATACGCTAACTCTCTCTCTCTCTCTCTCTCTCTCTCTCTCTCTCTCTCTCTCTCTCTCTCTCTCTCTCTCTCAGGATTTGGCAAAAAACAAATAATGATAAATAAAAATTTATCCTCCACAATCCCACTATTGTTTTTCCCAAATCAAATCAACTGCGCAATTAAACGAACGAAGGAAATTCATCAATCACTAGAATTGTATTTAACCTCTCTGGCAATTGTGATGAAGTCTTAAATCTTGGATTTACAATAATCATTGATTATGAAAAGTGGTAAAAAAGGCTATCCACGCTATGAATACATATTTATATTTTTCTGCACTAATATGAACATATACTGTACATGATAATTCAACTAACATTATTAAGGAAGAGAAAAATCTTAGTTCATACTGGAATTTAACTAGAAATAGCTAGTCGAATCCCTAATCATAGTGCTTTCTTTACCATAACTCTCTTTTCTTATAATTTTGTTTTTCCTATTCAATAATATGATGAATGTTTTAAGTGGATAAAAAACACATTTATGGTGATGGTGGTGCCACTTTCTTCTTATGTGACCCACCTTCATATATAATGGGATAGAAAAGTAATAAAGTTTCAATTACTAGATTAATTGAGGCCTGAAGGACGGGCCTTTGTGAAGAAACCATTCATTTAACCACGATATATATATTATATATATATATATATATATATATATATATATATATATATATATATATATATATATATATATATATATATATATATAAATATTTTTTTTCACTGTTTTCTCTTGTTCTTCCAGGACTATTTATGACGTTTCTTAGAAGAAAATTATAGCACTACATTTTCTTGTTCTATAGACGAAACAATTCAGTTATAAATATTACCATATTTTTGTAATTAATGCTAAAACGAGGAAAAGCTTCAGCATTTCGCTCTAAAGTGTTTATGAGAACACTTACATAGAAAACATCAAGAATCATAGATATAAATCAGATAATGTTTGCCTTTATATCATACTAGTGTACCCGAGACATAAACAATGACGTTCAATTATCAGCAATTTTTGTGATATTGTGGTTTCCTAGTGTACTTATCGTGGTACCCACTCTCACCAGGGTATGACTAATCCCTCTACTCCCTACTTGATTGTGACACGAAAGATATATATATATATATATATATATATATATATATATATATATATATATATATATATATATATATATATATATATATATAGTCACACATGTTACTGTTTATTATTTAGGAGGAGGTGAATATCTAACACTTAACGTTTCAGGATTAATATTTGCTTTATAGATGTCTACTTCATTCAATCATTCAATTCATGTTGTCAGCTCTTGGCATGCATTAGAAAGGATTCTTAGTAAGCATAAAAGTAAGCATAAAATTAGTAAAAATTATAATCCAACTTTGTGCATGAAACATTCATTTTGCCGATACCCTTAATAGACTACAAGGATTCTAAGCCCTAAATACCAATAAACTAAATTATAGAAATCAAAATTTTTTAC
>NC_090748.1:49808601-49811101 GCF_036898095.1 Palaemon carinicauda | reverse complement strand
TTGATAACAAACTTGACCCTATTCCAATAGTATTTTTTTTTTAAATTCTGCAACAGGACAAAAATTGCAGATATATACCTACAAGGTGTATCTGTCAAGAAACCAGAATAGCCTACCTTTATACTTTTTATCAATTTATCAATTGCCAGTTGAATAATATTTTGAGAACAAACTTCAGCCTATCCCAATGACATGGTTTTTATTACGCCAACAGGACAAAAAGTTCAGATATACACCTACAAGATGTGTCTGCCGATCTCTCTCCTTCACAACAAACCTGTTGCCGATCAATGTTCCGTCATTTTCTCTCGGAGGGAGTGGGGTGTGGTGGCTAGGTGATCCTGAAGAACAGAAAACAGTTTTATCGGGTAACTGCCTTATTGAAGACGTGATTAGTAAATGCATTTTTAATAACCAAAAATCTTTATATATTGTTTTTAATAATAATAATAATAATAATAATAATTATAATAATAATAATAATAATAATAATAATAATAATAATAATGATGATAATGGACAGAGAAAAAGTAACTAAAACTGAAGGGATAAAGCTGCCAGAAGGAAATGTCATCAAAAACATACACGAAGCAGGCTACAAAACCTAGGGGTAATAAAAAGGAAAGGCAATAAAACACCAAGAGATGATGGAAAAGATCAGAGTAGAATACGTGCAAAGAGTCAAAGCAATAATGAAGTCAAAGCTCAACTGGGGAAATATGGTAAAGGTTTTGAAAACACCTGGTAGGTGCCAGTTATCCGGTACAGTACTGGAATAGTGGAATGGAAAAAGTCATAACTTGCAACATAGATGGAAAAACTAGAAAGATGGTGAATATTCACTAAGAATTTCATCCAAGAGCGAATATTGACAGGCTCTACATACCAGAGTAAAGAAGGAAAAGGACTCTTCAGTATAGAGGAATGTGTCAACATTGAATGCAGAGCAAGAGGACAGTACTCAAGACCAGTGAAGAAGAAGGCCAAAAGACTGCATAGGAGTAGCCTAATAAAGGAGAATGATGACCCTGAAGGGTATTAAGAGAGAACAGGATAAAAGAGACAAGGAGACTGGAAAAGAAAACCAATTCATTGGCAATACCTGAGGCAAACTGAATAATTGGCCAGTAACAAATCACGGTAGGGGCTACAGAAAGAAGTTATGAAGGAAACTGAAGGGATGATAATGGCTGCGCAAGATCAGGCCTTAACGACAAGATATATTCAATGAGCTATAGACAGAAATAACATCTCCTCAGCAAGCAGGAAATGTATGAAAAAAAAAGAACATCAACCGCATCGTCAGTGAATGTCCAGCACTTGAGCAGAATCAACATGTTATAGTGGCTAAAGCTCTCTGTAGAAAATATCAGACACAATGCACCATCAAATGGTGCGAACATCAACCTCAGTCTGTGGTAGATGATCAGGCTAAACTACTCTATGACGATAGTATAAAGCTGCGTCCACACGGTCAAACAGTGTCTGTCGGACAAACACTGTTACCATATCTAAATTGAAAGAGAATGACGTCATAAGCGTTGAAAGGAGTGAAGTTGATATGGTAACAAACAGTGGTACCAGATAAAGTTGACTACCAAGATTTCTACGCCTTGGAGTTTTCCGCTGTTTACTGAAAATTTATTTGACATGACTCCACTAACATTAACTTTGCACTTGCTATGCTCATGAAAAGACTTAATCAATCTCATGAATATCATGAAATTATTAAAAGAAAAGAACGAAATTGCGTTTAATAACCAGAAAAGAAAATTATGGAATGTACCTTGAGAGGCTTGGTCTGGGTCACCGAATAATTATGAACACAAAGAAATAAGCTACTCCAAAATAATTGAAGAAATGCCAAAGCTGTAACAACTCGTAATAGTTATAAATTATTTTGTACAAGGATTTTTTTTCATTGTGATATAAGACTGCAAGCAACAGAATGGCCGTAAATAAATCTTGATTAATAGTAAGTGGGCAACATTTCTCAGAGAATAATGATCACAGTATGAGTAATTAAAAAACACAAAGAGTATAAATAATTTTTTTATTGTACTAAAGATGTCACTTGAACATAATGTACTTACATATGAAGAGATAAAACGCGAATTATCTCAAATTAATAAATTAAAAAAAAAAGACAAATATCAAAGTTTAAGTCATACGTGGATCAGAAGCAACATGCTTTTTCAGTTTACAACCTGCACGGCCTTTTTAAGTTTAGCCTCGTTTTGACTGGCTTCAATCTCCTGCCTCAGCTGTAAGTTTGTCTCTTCGTAAATGGAGGCTGCATTGGCGCAGGGGAAAGCTCCGTCCCGATGACTGCATAACATTAGATGCTGGTCGAAGATCGTGTGTTAACCACACATGGATGTATAATGCGCGGTTTCCACCACCTGCAAGCGAAAATAAAGGCCGATTAATGTCAAAAATTGAAGGGTATGGAATATATGTTTTTGTTTTAAGACAAAATGATATCAACATATCAAAGGCG
>NC_090748.1:49798601-49801101 GCF_036898095.1 Palaemon carinicauda | reverse complement strand
TCATTGTGGTCAGAAAGCTTGTGTGACTGACCATGATTCAAGTGCTGCCTTGGACCGTGATCATAGAGAGTCCCTTGTCATCTAGTTAGCTCTTCGTGCATTTTACATAAGATTTTTTTTTTTTTTAATTCAGACCACCGTTTACCTCCAACTGTATCCAGACTGGAACATCATTCACAGAGTACTGGGTATGTAGTTCATTATTGCAGGTTTACATTCCAGTCATAAAGCTAGGTACTACACAATGCCCTATAATTTATATATATATATATATATATATATATATATATATATATATATATATATATATATATATATATATATATATATACATATATATATATATATATATATATATATATATATATATATATATATATACATATATATATATATATATATATATATATATATATATATATATATATATATATATATATTTTTTTTTTTTTTTTTTTTGATGTGTTAAGATTGTGAATTCTGGCGGGGGAATCAGTTAACTTCAGAAGTTCTTACGTATTACAATTGATTTTCTGTTCAACCTGTTATCCATAAAAATCTTTCCATAAATTGCACACGATTAGACATATTTATTCTAACGTTAATACTAATTTTAATTTATTTTATTTAGTATTTTTGCTATTTTCTTATCTTATTTCTCTACTGGGCTGCTTCCCTTATCGGAGCTCATTTACACGTATCATCCTGCCTATCCATTTGTATCGTAGCTTGGCTATCAAAAAATATCACACGCACAGAAACATGCACACACTCTCTCTCTCTCTCTCTCTCTCTCTCTCTCTCTCTCTCTCTCTCTCTCTCTCTCTCTCTCTCTCTCTCTCTCTCTCTATATATATATATATATATATATATATATATATATATATATATATATATATATATATATATATATATAATTTTCCCGAAGAATTCAACTTTTGACAGGGAGAGAATTTTCATTCTAGAATCATGCACCAGCTATGCTAATCTAAAATAAAAGATTTTAATACTTGCAAATAAAAATCTTTTAGGTTATCAAATAGGAAATCATTTTTCTAAAGAAATACGAATAAATGTCTTTTCTTATCACATGTTGCTTATTACGTTCAAGATACCTCTTTGAATTTAAAAGGAGGAGGGAAGGTATAGATTATTGTTTATATCGTCTTACATATATACATTTTTTACGTTTCATAAGCTTTGTATACCACAAACACATGCGCATGAGTCGCGCTGTCAGCACTCCGTGTATGCGCATAGTCAGTCTTCTTGCTTCTCCTGGATCGAGCTGTTCACCTTTGCTGTGTAGAAAAATCGTAATCCACCACTCGGGATTTTATTTCTTCATCCCTGCAATCATCAGTCTTCATATAAAACACCTCATCACATATCACCATCCACTAACATTAACTTTGAACTTGCAAAGCTCATGAACAGACTTAATCAATATCATGAATATCATGAAATTATTAAATGAATAGATGGAAAATGTGTTTGTTAAAAAAAAAAAAAAAAAAAAAAATAATGGAATGTACCAAAGTAATTTGAGAGGCTTGGTTTGGGTTAACGAATTATTATGAACACAAAGAAATAGAATCCTCCAAAAGAATTGAAGAAATGCCAAAGCTGTAACAACACGTAATAGTTATATATTATTTTTAGCAAGTATTTTTTCCATTGTGATATAAGATTAAGAGCAACAGAATGACCTTGAATAAATCTATTTTAATATTAAACAGGCAACCTTCATCAGAGTATAATAAATGAGTAGGAATCATACACTGGTAAAAATAGGCCGTAAGAAAACTGTACAAATCCTGTAATTTATGTTGCCAGGCATTTTTCGTTTTAAAAACGTATATATTGACGTAAAGGAGTGATATTACAGTCACCAACCCAAAAAATATAATAACAAAGTATGGTAAAATTACGGTCGCCTATATTTTACTAAAATATGGCTGAGAACAATATATTTTTACAGAGAATTCCCGATTAATTTATATATACATATATATTTATATATATATATATATATATATATATATATATATATATATATATATATATATATATATATATATATATATATATATATATATATATATATATATATACAGTGTATGCCATATTTAAGCCTAATGATTTTACTTTTATGTCACTGACAATATAGGTTCATTTAGAAACTTTTCTCATAACTGCATTATAGCCTTTTTTGCGGGACATATTACAGCATTAGTAATTAAAACCAAATACAGTATACATTTTTTCTTTATTGTACTAAATAAGTCGTTTAAACATAATGTAATTACATATGAAGAGATGAAATGCGAATGATCTGAAATTAATAAATTAACAAGTTTGCAAATGTCAAAGTTTAAGTCATACGAAGATCGGAAGTAAGTTTCTACTTGCATTTTCAGTTTACAACTTGCACGGCCTTCTTGAGTTTAGCTTCGTTTTCACTGGCTTCAATCTCCTGCCTCAGCTGTAAGTTTGTCTC
>NC_090748.1:49766101-49776101 GCF_036898095.1 Palaemon carinicauda | reverse complement strand
TGGAAAGTTAAGTAATATTTTTGAATTGTGTAAATGTAAGTATTACTCTTAGATTGAGATCGTAATTAAGGTAACAAGAGCTGTTGCCAGCCGGATGGGGTCATGAACGCGGTCGTTCTTCCTGTACATCTAGTAAGCCAGAACGACTTTCCCGGCTTTATTTGCTTTAATAACTTTAGCTATTTAGTATTTTAGCTAGGGATTTTTATATTATGCCATTGTTGTCGTGGATTTGCCTATTTATGATCGAGCCCCACGAGTGCTAGGCTTCCTAGCCTAGGCACCTACACGCTTCATGCATGATACTGTATAACCTTCCTGGTAAAATTTTATTGAAGCTCAGCCAATATTTTATACAATTAAGATATTACTGCATAAATTTTCCTTTTCCAAGATAGTATACAAGAGAGTTTCGGTGAACGATTCTCTATGCCCCTAGACTTACTAGCCTAGGGGCTTTAGTATACTTTCATACATGTCCCCAATTGCTCTTGTATTGTCTTCTAAGGTAAGGTTGATGCCACCTAAACCTTCTAAGTCGATACCAATCTCGTGGCGACATTTAAGAGCAATTCCCCTTCCCTCTGATAAGCCTAGGCTACCCTCAGTTAGCTTTGCTGTGAACTGATTTCTGGCAAAGTTTACTGGGGTGTTTCGTTTCTTTCTCTTAACCACTGAGTTGGTTTTTGAGTTTAGAACGGGACATCAGAGTAAAGTCTGTGTTAGGCATCTTACTGTCTCGGTGAAATGATTTCCCAAGTCAGGTTAAGTTGTCTATACAGGAGGCTAGGCCTCCCTAGACCATACGTGGAGGTTTTTGTTTTTACAATTCTTCCTTCCTCGGTCTAGCAGACAGTCCTGTGCTAATGGATCTTGGACCAAAGAAATGATTTCTTCATTGTCTAAGATACCTGGTACGAGATTCTGTTCTCTTGCGAGATTGTGTCCTATGGCCGCTTTCTCACTTGACTAACCCAACCAGGGGAAATGATTTCCCCTAATTGAGGTTACCTTATGAGATCAGAATCCTTTAAGTTGGGTAATGCCTTCGGGTATTACCTTACTTATAGGACTTTTCCCCCTTCCCCGCTGTCTCTTTTGTGTTGGATGAACCATCCCCCTCCTTGGCCGTCATTCTACATTTGACCCTAAGGGTAATCTATAGAACTGGCCTGAGGTTCCCTGTCTCCTGCCAGCTGGGCCGGCTGCCGACAGGTACCCTCATAATAATTAGAGTGTTCTTCAGTCCTCCCTTGGACTGCCTTCCATAGCCCATATGCATGGGATATGGTTGGGTGGAAGCCCGAATATAATTCCCACTTCCACTTGAACCCTCATTCGGGATGTAGGTCGGCAAGGCTGAGCCTTTGCCTTCCTCCATCCTCTCTCTTTTTCTCTACCTTTCCTTATACTGGACCGGCCACCGGCAGCTTATAGCTGTCGGCGGCCATGTTGGTTGTCTGTCGGCCGGCAGTTACTCTGCTGCCACTTGCCGGGGGTGTCGCTGACCGATAACCCAATGACAATAAACATAGTATGACTAATGGCCGGCAACTAAGTTGTCGGCCGGCAGTCGGCCACCCAAAGTATAGATCTGAAGACAGTAACTGCCTTCAAGAGCCCAGAATAGGCCGGCATATGTAGGCGAGGCCGGCATATGTCGGCGGGCCCGGCATGTACCAGCAGGCCCGGCATATGCCGGCAGGCCGGCAGTTTGGTGGCATACCGCCGCTAGTCAGTGCTATAACCACCAATTTTTTTTCCAACCTACAAGGTGCTTCATGGGCAGCCTATTGTGAGACCATCACATATAAGAGAATGATCCTCCCTGCCACTTAATGGTTATCAACCATTAATTTACCCCCAATATTGAACCTGGGACATTGTGATAAGAAGATACTTTATATCAAAGGATATTATCTTCCCATAAAAAATTCATTAAGAATTTATTGTTCAATATTGGAGGAGGTCACAGCAATACAAGTAGGTGTCTTTCCTATTTTCTAGCTTACTCTATCCAAGCTAATATTTAAAAAAAAAGAAAAAATATGTATGCTGAAATCTGAGAATTTTACCGAATACTTATATGCTTTTCTTTCTTTACAGGAGAAGCATCCCGAGTGCAGGAACACCTTTTGCAGGGTCCGTAGCAAGAACTTCTACGGCCATGACAATTGCAGGGCCCATGCTCGCTACGCAGTCACCAAGGGGGCTCTCAAATACTGGGACCCACAGGTATGTACCGTTTGTGACAAACTGGTAAACGAGGCTTTTGATGATCATAAGTCTACTGAATCAAGGGATGCAGCAAGGGACACGCTGCGGAAATGGGTCAGAGGTTTTCAGAAGAATACCTCTGGCCCATACCTTCCTAATAAGAGGATGAGGGACTGTCTTTTCCCTAGGGCATCTAGGGATGCAATCATTCCCCAGGCTCAACCTGAGATTCCCCTTGTTCAGATTCTGGTAGAATCTGATGTATCGGACGCCTTGAAGGGCATCAAATTAGATGACAACATGTCGGTTGTCTCAGAGGAGACTGAGAACAATCTCCTAGTCGAAGAACTGGAGCAGGAGGATGACGTACCTCCTGAGGCCGAAGTCGAAAAGACCGATAGGATTTCGTTATCATTAGCCATGGTGACTGAGCCGGTGCCTTCGACTTCATCTAGTGCACCCCAGTTAGATTCCATCACGAGTATGTTGCACTCGCTGCTGTCTATGGTGCAGGACATTCAGAAGAAATCGTCCGAGAAAGAAGCTTCTTTTCGGACGGAAATGCATCAGCTAGTTGCAACACGTTTAGCCCCAAAGAATCTAAACGTCAAGGATCTCCCCGCTTTTTCTGACGTCTTGGAGATATGCAGAGCATATGCCAATGTCGGGTGGGAAGATCTTCCTCTCGGAGAAACTGGGCACTGTCCCAGTTGAGGAAATTGAGTTTTGGCCCAGCAAAGGGGCCTACCCGGATTGCTATGTTCGTCTGAGGACGGAACCTGCATCCAAGGAGGAAACAGAGCCGAAAGAGACGATTGTCCTTGAACTCTCTAAGGCTCAGGCCTTATATACGACCACCTTGAAAGAGAGGGCCTTTACTAGCTCCAAACTGCCAGCTCTCAGCAGAAAGCACCTGTACTTTATTGCTGACCCCAAACGTGCCTTCCCCTTTATGGACAAAGAGTTTAAGGCAGCCTTAAAGGCAGTTGAAGCGGGGAAACCTTGCCCTACACTGGAGGAGTTTAGACTCTTTTCCCTTGCTTTACCATCAGATGAAAAAGACTGGAAGAATGTTCATAAGACCTTCACAGTTGGGAAGCTGGAGGCTGATATTGCTGGACGACAGTTTGTCGAAGACCTCCCGAAGCTGTCAGAGTCTCTCCTGCGCAGGGAACAAGAGACTAAGGAACGTCTTGCTGCTTCCATGTCTCTGCAGACTGGCTTAGAGACTATGGCAAGCATCCTGGACACCCCAGATATGTACATGGTCTTCGCCAAATCTCCTTTGCCGACAGTCAACAAGGACTTGTACAACTTTATCAAAGCCCGAATGACTTGTAGAGAGTTCGTGTTCGCCTCGGCTGCAGTTAGACACGAACCAAGGAAGCTCATAGCCTCTAATATCTGGGGAAAAGACCTCTTCCCAAGCGAAGTGGTCAAAGAGGTCGTGGACAAAGCCGCTACCGAGAACAGGAATCTCCTCACCAAATGGGGCTTCTCCTCAAAAAGAAAATCTTCCACTGACGAGGGTCCCCAGCCGAAGAATGAATCAAAACAACCAAGAGTGCCCTCTCGGCCTAGAAAACAGCAACAGCTTCCCGTGGCCACGGTTCCCCAGACGGTGGCACAACCAACCACCACCTTCCAACTGGTGCCCCAAACACTGGCGACCCAATCGCCGGTGTTCACCCCAGTCTTTGAAAGCCAATCGACGACTTTTAGGCCGAAGTCTCGAGGTTCCTTTCAAGGATCCTCTAGACGCCCCTTCTGAGGTAGTGGTAACAAAGGTGGACGTGGCCAAGGAGGCAAGTCCTCCAACCAGCACTCCAAGTCAGATGCTACCGGTAGGAGGGAGACATCTCCTCTTCCGGGATCGTTGGACCTTCGATCCCTGGGCCCACAGACTAATCAAGAATGGACTATGGTGGAGTTGGAGCTCAACTCCACCAAACTTTCCTCAATTCTTCCAGCATTCAACCCACATTCTGGAAGAATATGTTCAGGAACTCCTGAACAAAAGAGTTATACAGGAGGCAAAGTCCATCAGATTCCAAGGAAGGCTATTTTGTGTTCTGAAGAAGGATTCAGAAAAGGTCAGAGTCATTCTGGACCTATCACCACTCAACAAGTTCATAGTGAACCACAAGTTCAGAATGCTGACGCTTCAACACATAAGGACCCTTTTGCCCAAACGGGCATACACAGTCTCCATAGACATGACGGATGCGTACTGGCATGTTCCAATCAACCGTCAAGTTTCCCCCTACCTAGGGTTCAAACTACAGAAAAGAAAGTACGTTTTCAGAGCCATGCCCTTCGGTCTAAACATAGCCCCATGGGTATTCACCAAGCTTGTGAATGCAGTCATTTGTCAACTACACCTAAATGGGATCCAGGTAGTAGCCTACCTGGACAACTGGCTGGTGTGGGCAGCATCCGAGGAAGAGTGCACGCAAGCCTCCAAGCAAGTGATCCAGTTCCTGGAACACTTAGGATTCAAGATCAACTTAGAAAAGTCTCGTCTATCTCCAGCTCAAAAGTTCCCGTGGCTGGACGTCCACTGTGATTTACAGTCACACTGCCTTTTCATTCCATCAAAATAGAGGAAAGAGATAGCAGGATCTGTCAAGAGACTTATTCAATCCGACAGGATATCAAGAAGGCAACAGGAGAGAGTGTTGGGTTCCCTCCAGTTTGCCTCAGTGACAGATCCAATATTGAAAGCACAATTAAAAGATGCATCAGGAGTTTGGAGAAACTACGCATCAAACGCTCGAAGAGATCTACAAAGACCAATTCCAAATCGTCTGCGATCACTACTCAAACCATGGTCGGAAGCCAGGAACCTGAAGAGCAAGGCACCTCTGAAACCACCTCCACTGGCAGTCACCGTTCACACGGACGCCTCAAAAGAGGGGTGGGGAGGTCACTCTAATCATCGGGAAGTCCAGGGAACCTGGTCACCCCTCTTCAAGACCTTCCACATCAATTTTCTGAAAGCAATGGCAGTTCTTCTCTCTCTGAAGAAAATGGAACCTCACTGCTCAATCCACATCCATCTGGTTCTAGACAGCGAAGTTGTAATGAGAGGCCTAAATCAACAAAGCCCGAGATCGCCTCACATAAATCAAGTGATACTGGCCATCCTCCGTCTAGCGAAGAAGAAGAGATGGTACTTGTCAGCAGTCCTACTTCAAGGGTTCCACAATGTGACAGCGGACGCTCTATCCAGGGTCAACCCGATAGAGTCAGAATGGTCCCTAGACGCAAAATAATTCTCTTTCATATTACGCAAAGTCCCAGGACTACAGATAGACCTCTTCGCAACGAGCGACAACAAGAAGCTACCTCGGTATGTAGCTCCGTACGAGGATCCTCTAGCAGAAGCGACAGATATAATGTCCATAGATTGGAACAGATGGTCCAAGATCTACCTGTTCCCTCCAACCAACCTTCTGCTGAAAGTCCTCGACAAACTGAGATCCTTTCGGGGGATAGCATCATTAGTGGCCCACAAGTGGCCCAAGAGTGTTTGGTTCCCTTTAATAACGGAACCATGCCTGAAGCTGATCCCATTGCCATATCCAGTTCTGACTCAGCAAGTGCAGAAATTGACTGTCTCAGCTTCATCAGAGAAAACCCAGAACCTTCATCTCATGATTTTCTCGCCCTAGCGGTCAAGAAACGGTTTGGGATTTCTAGTCACAGTATTAGCTTTTTAGAGGAATACAAGTCAAAGTCAACATGAAGAAAATATGAATCTTCCTGGAAGAAATGGGTGGCCTTTGTCAAGGTGAAGAAACCTAAGGAGATTTCTACGGATTTCTGCTTGTCCTTCTTCATCCATCTTCATGAACAAGGTTTAGCAGCCAACACGATTACTACATGTAAATCTGCCCTAGCCAGACCAATACTATATGCTTTCCAGGTAGACTTTTCTAATGAAATCTTCAACAAGATTCCAAAAGCCTGCGCTAAACTTCGGCCCGCAGCTCCTCCAAAGCCCATTTTATGGTCTTTGGATAAGGTTCTTCACTTAGCATCAACTCTGAACAATGAGGATTGCTCGCTGAAAGACTTGACTCAAAAGGTGATATTTTTATTTACACTAGCCTCAGGAGCCAGAGTTAGCGAAATAGTGGCCCTCTCGAGGGATGATGGCCACATTCAGTTCACACACTCCGGAGAACTGAACCTCTTTCCGGATCCGACGTTTCTCGCCAAGAACGAGCTACCCACTAAAAGATGGGGTCCCTGGAGAATCTGCCCTCTGAAGGAAGAAGCATCCCTCTGCCCAGTGGAATGCCTAAAGGTCTATCTTTGTAGAAGGTCAGAATTTAAGGGAGGTCAGCTTTTCAGGGGAGAGACGTCTGGTTCAACATTATCCTTGAAACAGTTAACGGCAAAAATTACCTATTTTATACGCAGAACGGATCCAGACAGTACACCCGCAGGTCATGATCCGAGAAAAGCTGCCTCGTCTATGAATTTCTTTCAGACGATGTCGTTTGAAAGCCTTCGGGCTCATACTGGATGGAAGTCATCCAGAGTTTTCTTCAAACACTATGCGAAGCAATTACAGGAAATAAAATTTCATGTGGTGGCGGCAGGTAGTATTATAAAGCCTGCCGCTTGTTTACTGCGAAGAACAGTGCACTAATTGGGACTTTTAGTGAAGGGTGTACATGATAGACTCGTAAGACATATCATGTCGAGTATTGTGTTTAGTGATAACACTATAGACTGTTCTCTCTACACAGGTGACATTAAGCATAATAGACTGACACAAGTGCCAGGCATACTTATATGCACGGTGTTCCTAGTAACAACAGAATACATAGTGAAATTTTATATTTCCCTTAGAGTGGCTAGTGTTTTCCTTTTCATGTGAAACTTTTTTTAATTCTGTTATTACTATTTATGCTTTTATGCAGAATTATTCTGCATAAAATGTAATTGAATACAACCATGATTTCTATTTTGTGTAATAAACAATAGAAGGAATCTTTGCGTCTCTTTCGTCTCAGACATTCTAGATTAAGAATAAAGTCAGAGCATCCTTGATACTTTTAATATTTAAGAGAATATTGGGGAACTAATTTTAAGACTGTTCCAAGCAAACAGGTAAGAACTGATTGTACTAAACTGTTTATTTTACTGAACTAAGGTTTCCTATACGTATATAAACCTGTCTGTCTCTTTTCAGCCAGACTTGAGAGGTATCAGTAACCTATACAGAGATATACCATCTTAGTACAAACTATACTTTATGTATATGATGACACTAATATACAAAAAGGTTCGCTAGATTGTTCCTTGAACTCACAATCCTCGGGTTTTTTCCTAGAGTCTACCCAGACTCTTCCCCGTAGGGTGCAGGAAGAACTGACATAGTTTATGATCAGTTAATTGATGTATAACGGTAACATCAAGTGTCTCTAGGTCTAGAAGACCAAATAGGAAATATTTATCTTAAGACAATGTCACTATTGAAAATCCACAGATATATTAATGCTCTGGTAAACTTCCATCGGGACGACATGGCCTGAGACCAAAAAACAGATTTTTAAGCAAAGCGAAAAATCTATTTTTGGGTGAGGTAGCCATGTCATCCTGATGGACCCACCCTCTTTTTGACAAAAGGGTAATGAATCCCTCCCTAGGGTACTGTATCTGCAACACCTACAAAGCTACAAAGAATGGCTTGGTGGCGCCTGGCGGTGGTGATTCGGCGCACAATTTACAGTAGAGTAGGAGTGTCGAGAGCGTTGCCTCTTTAACAACTCTCCTATATTCTTGCCACTTTTTCCCCTCGAAGCGGAAACACTTTTAGGGGTGTAGGTAGCTATGAGACGTGTCAAGAACACGTCCTCTGATTACGCAATATCCAATTTTAAGGGATATTCGCTCCAGGAGTTTGAATTCTGGATGCCTTTGGTAAATTCTCTGGGATATATCACTGTAGTCAAATATAACTTAAAAAATTATATAACTCCCAGTTGGCAGCATAAAAAATACCTGATTATCCAAAGGTCTCTTATGTACACTGAAAACAAACTAGGTAATTATTCATTAAGAACTATTCAAAATATCTTCTTACTCCCAATCTTAAACAGGGATACAAGAGGTCACTGCAAGAAATACTGGTGAACGAAATGATATATGAATAGATTGTGTGTATGTGTGTGTTCGCGATTGTGCTTAGGAAATTGATGACCTTTCTATTATCAGAAACGTAATCTTGTATGTCTATATACATATATATATATATATATATATATATATATATATATATATATATATATATATATATATATATATATATATATATATATATAAAAGGGTAAATAGTAAATTTCAATTTGAGATTTCACATGTGTATAATATAGTGACTTAGAAGAATTTAAAGTTCACTCTAAACCACCAAATAAATTTGCAGTTTATATGAGCTATTTAAAAAAGTTTTTTAGCATAACCCAAGCTATTTTTCGTGTCCAAGAAACTTCAGTGGTTAAGCAAGATTTAATTTAAAAGCCAGGAGCAATAATCATTTCAAAGCTTAGACTGTTTGGATGTGGTATTTGATTCCCATTTCAAAACAATCATGAACTGCTTGAAATTTCGGCAATTTCATTATTCGCTCTCCTGTTGAAATCGTTGACAAAACACTAGGAGGCAATGATCGTTAATGACAATCATGATACTCGAGCTTTTATATCAGAGGAAGAAAATTCATTAAATCTGAAAGCCTAATATGACATGGGTTTTTATTTTATTTTAGCTGTTTTACCAAAAAAAGGGGGGGGGGGGGTGGGAGGTTCAAGAGGCAAACAATATTTTGTGCATAAAATGATCTCTGATTCATTAAACACCCAGAAACAGGAGCGCATTCCCCAGTTTATCACAAAATATGAATTTTAAAGCTTTACCTCTGGCAACTGGAAATATATACAGCAAACAAACGTTAATTTTTAATTTCTGTTTCATAGATGCGACTTAAAATTCTCTCTCTCTCTCTCTCTCTCTCTCTCTCTCTCTCTCTCTCTCTCTCTCTCTCTCTCTCTCTCTCTCTCTCTCTCTCTCTCTCTTACATGTTTACTTATTTGTTTAATAAAAACTGTAACTTTAACTTCCTTGATAGATAGGGATATGATGTTTAATTGCGCTATTATAAATATAATTTATTACACAACCCAATAAAATAAAAAAATGTAAGAAAAGGTCTAAAAACAGTTAAAAGAAAAATATGGATATATTCAAAAGGTATTACATACTATAAAGTGCTTATTACATGTACAGCGAGTTGTTATTCTGTTCTTCAAATTATTGCGTCTTTGTTCCTTTTATAAATAATCGAATATAATTATGTAATTCAAAGAGAAGAAATCTGGTTTGTAAGGGCAAGTACAAATAGCAGCTTTCACATTGTGAAGGATAAAGGGGAACAAATTACATTCCAAAGTACCCATTCACTTTAGAACATCACATATAAAAAAAATATAAATGACCTAAATTTGGATTTTTTCTGGAAATAACTGTGGATTACAATACACGAGCACTATAGTGATATTAGAATCATGTGTGTGTCATTTTGCTATCTATCCATATCAATTCACAGAATTCGTTAAAAATATAATTCTGCTTTTATGATGATAATAAAAATTTCATATGTCGACCGTAAGCTATCTTACCCTTAAATTATATACAAAATATATATCTGTTCTATTGAAATTGTGACAAATTTCAGGTCATATGAAATTTGCGCATTTTAAACTATATAGTT
>NC_090748.1:49758601-49761101 GCF_036898095.1 Palaemon carinicauda | reverse complement strand
ACGTCCACTGGGATTTACAGTCACAATGCCTTTTCATTCCATCAAAATAATGGAAAGAGATAGCAGAATCTGTCAAGAGACTTATTCAATCCGACAGGATATCAAGAAGGCAACAGGAGAGAGTATTGGGTTCCCTCCAGTTTGCCTCAGTGACAGATCCATTATTGAAAGCACAATTAAATGATGCATCAGGAGTTTGGAGAAACTACGCATAAAACGTTCGAAGAGATCTACAAAGACCAATTCCAAATTGTCTGCGATCACTACTCAAACCATGGTCGAAAGCCAGGAACCTGAAGAGCAAGGCACCTCTGAAACCACCTCCACTGGCAGTCACCGTTCACACGGACGCCTCAAAAGAGGGGTGGGGAGGTCAATCTCATCATCGGAAAGTCCAGGGAACCTGGTCTCCCCTCTTCAAGACCTTCCAAATCAATTTTCTGGAAGCCATGGCAGTTCTTCTCTCTCTGAAGAAAATGGAACCTCGCTGCTCAATCCACATCCGTCTGGTTCTAGGCAGCGAAGTTGTAATGAGATGCCTAAATCGACAAAGCTCGAGATCGCCTCACATAAATCAAGTGATACTGGCCATCATCCGTCTAGTGGGGAAGAAGAGATGGCACTTGTCAGCAATCCAACTTCAAGGGTTCCACAATGTGACAGCGGTAAAGTCAGAATGGTCTCTAGACGCAAAATCATTCTCCTTCATATTACGCAAAGTCCCAGGACTACAGATAGAGCTCTTCGCAACGAGCGACAACAAGAAGCTACCCCGGTATGTAGCTCCGTACGAGGATCCTCTAGCAGAAGCGACAGATATAATGTCCATAGATTGGAACAGGTGGTCCAAGATCTACCTGTTCCCTCCAACCAACCTTCTGCTGAAAGTCCTCGACAAACTGAGATCCTTTCGGGGGATAGCATCATTAGTGGCCCACAAGTGGCCCAAGAGTGTTTGGTTCCCTTTAATAACGGAACCATGCCTGAAGCTGATCCCATTGCCATATCCAGTTCTGACTCAGCAAGTGCAGAAATTGACTGTCTCAGCTTCATCAGAGAAAACCCAGAACCTTCATCTCATGATTTTCTTGCCCTAGCAGTCAAGAAACGGTTCGGGATTTCTAGTCACAGTATTAGCTTCTTAGAGGAATACAAGTCAAAGTCAACATGAAGAAAATATGAATCTTCCTGGAAGAAATGGGTGGCCTTTGTCAAGGTGAAGAAACCTAAGGAGATTTCTACGGATTTCTGCTTGTCCTTCTTCATCCATCTTCATGAACAAGGTTTAGCAGCCAACACGATTACTACATGTAAATCTGCCCTAGCCAGACCAATACTATATGCTTTCCAGGTAGACTTTTCTAATGAAATCTTCAACAAGATTCCAAAAGCCTGCGCTAAGCTTCGGCCTGCAGCTCCTCCAAAGCCCATTTCATGGTCTTTGGATAAGGTTCTTCACTTAGCATCAACTCTGAACAATGTGGATTGCTCACTGAAAGACTTGACTCAAAAGGTGATATTTTTATTTTCACTAGCCTCAGAAGCCAGAGTTAGCGAAATAGTGGCCCTCTCGAGGGATGATGGCCACATTCAGTTCACAGACTCCGGAGAACTGAACCTCTTTCCGGATCCGACGTTTCTCGCCGAGAACGAGCTACCCACTAAAAGATGGGGTCCCTGGAGAATCTGCCCTCTGAAGGAAGAAGCATCCCTCTGCCCAGTGGAATGCCTAAAGGTCTATCTTTGTAGAACGTCAGACTTTAATGGAGGTCAGCTTTTCAGGGGAGAGACGTCTGGTTCAACATTATCCTTGAAACAGTTAAGGGTGAAAATCACCTATTTTATACGCAGAGCGGATCCAGACAGTACACCCGCAGGTCATGATCCGAGAAAAGTTGCCTCGTCTATGAATTTCTTTCAGACGATGTTGTTTGAAAGCCTTCGGGCTCATACTGGATGGAAGTCATCCAGAGTTTTCTTCAAACACTATGCGAAGCAATTACAGGAAGTAAAATTTCATGTGGTGGCATCAGGTAGTATTACAAAGCCTGCCGCTTGTTTACTGCGAAGAACATTGCACTAATTGGGACTTTTAGTGAAGGGTGTACATGATAGACTCGTAAGACATATCATGTCGAGTATTGTGTTTAGTGATAACACTATAGACTGGTCTCTCTACACAGGTGACATTAAGCATAATAGACTGACACAAGTGCCAGGCATACTTATATGCACAGTGTTCTTAGTAACAACAGAATACATAGTGAAATTTTATATTTCCCTTAGAGTGGCTAGTGTTTTCCTTTTCATGTGAAACTTTTTTTAATTCTGTTATTACTATTTATGCTTTTATGCAGAATTATTCTGCATAAGATGTAATTGAATACAACCATGATTTCTATTTCTGTAATAAACAATAGAAGGAATCTTTGCGTCTCTTTCGTCTTAGACATTCTAGATTAAGAATAAAGTCAGAGCATCCTTGATTCTTTTAATATTT
>NC_090748.1:49732477-49734977 GCF_036898095.1 Palaemon carinicauda | reverse complement strand
ACCATCCGTCCCGTAAGCATTACTATTATTGAAACTCTTAATTGTTAGTATTATTGTTTCTACTGTAACTGGTTGAGGTCTAAACAATCTTATATTATTACCAAAATTATTTTGAGTGGTTCTAATTTCTTCCTTTTCGTGCTTTTGTAGAATCTCCTGCGTTTTACCATAAGTTATTTTTCCTGCATTAGCAAAGTATTGGATCTTTACGAGATTTACTTTTCCTGATCTTGTGTTTGTTATAATAAGCTTTGGCAGTACGCATCTTAGAATTGATTTTTTTTTTTTTTTTTTTTTTTTTTTTTTTTTTTTTTTTTTTTTAATACGCATTGTTCAGATTTTCATCATGTCTATTCTGTTTAAGCCTTTCTTACATTTTGTCCCTTTCAATCATACTGTTTTTTGAGATCATCGTCTATCCAAGGCGCACTGGGTCTCCTTATTTCCCTCATCGTTATTGTGGCAAATTTATCTAAGGCACTATTATATACTTCAATGAAAATTCCTGTTTGAATATCTGTGCCATCAGTGTGCGTGATTGTATCCAAAATTAGTTTTTTGTGTAGCAATGTATTGCACAACAAATCTGCAGAATAATATTTTAAACACCAAGAGGTTACCGTAACTGGTTTATGCTTTTGCTTCTTAATATCTATGATAAATGAAATATGTTCATGGCCAGCTACAATACTTGGATTTACCTCGATGTTGATAACACTTTCCTGCTTGTTAGTAAATAAAACGTCTAGTAGTGTGGATGAGATGGGGCTAACTCTAGTAGGTTTATTAATCATTTCATTTAATTTGGCGACTCTTATAATATTATGCATCTTTGCTGAACCTAACATCAAATCATCATTTAGATCACTCATTACATAAATGAATTTATTCTTTAAAGAAACCATTCTCAGACATTCCAAAATCTAGTTAAAAGTATCATTTGAAGCATGCGGTTGTCTATACAAGCATTCAATGATAACAGAAGGTAGCTTACGAGATTGTACAGAGAGCCAAACCTCTTCTACCCCCCCCCCCCCCTACTCTTTGAACATTAAAATTACAAATGTTAAGAGAGAGATTATTTAACACATAAATACAACAACCTCTACCTCTTCCCTTGTCACATCTATATATTGTATAATTAGGAAATTCAACGAGTGAGTTGACAACATTCGGGGTTAACCAAGTCTCAGTTAAACATAATATATATCTCCGTTTAAGAGCATTAATTCAATTTCACATATATTACTAAGGAGAGCTGTGCATTCAAATATTCTACACACAAAAGATGTTTTTTGTTTTTTGAGTCACATGATTAGTTATCCCAGTATCAATGTCCAGGACGAGCACTTCTTGTGTGATAACTGCTTCTTGGTGGAAGAGGCGTTAAGTCATATTCCTACGTAGACGCTCGTGACCAGTGGTTGTCATGGGAGAGGTCATGACAGTCAAAATGCTGAGCTCAGTGACCTCTATTTGCCGACTGCCTATAGGGTGGTGTCCAATGGTATTCCTCAGTTTGGTATTGCGCAGGTGATCCTTTGGGTTGGGGGTAGGGCCTATTATCATGGGAGTGGTAGGAGTGGGTATTCCATCTAATCCCCGTCCGAAATGGCTGCTTAGGCCTACCTACACTTTGCGTCGACGGCTTCTTGGCGGCTTCCAATTGTCTTTTGCTAATGCCGGGCAGGAACGGTCGAGTAATTATACCGTCAGCCAACGGATGACCTCCCATCACTGTATTTTGCTCTTTCTCTGGCACATCTGCTACAAATGACTGGCCTCGGTTAGAATGTCCAAGGTGCCGTACTTTAACTTCTTATTGTGAGAGCCCTCGGAAAATTAACTCATCAATCACATTCTCAATAGATTCATTGCTGCTGACACCTCCAATGTATATTTCTACTGACATTTGGGGTTGCACTACGATGTTGTCTTCAGAAAATTGCTCTTGACGTGTTTTTCTATTTTTCTTTTTGTTGACCGGTGGTATGACACTGCGTTGGTCCATAGGGACTGCTTTCTCCTCCTCCCTTTCTTTCTCCTGGCCTTCGCTCTCATCTTCACTTTCTTCCTGGTGTATATATGTGTTGTGAATAGGGGGAAGTGTGGGAAAGGGCAGTGGGTTATGGAGTGGCTGGCTGTCCACCTGCACTGTCTCCGTGAAAAAGCCAGGGTTCCTTATCAAAGAAGATTTAGGGAGAGTTTGGCGCGATTCATTAACACTATTTTCTTAATATTTTGCCATTGAGTGTTCGACCTTATAGACTCTTTCTTGAAGTAATGATACTGTTTGAAGTAGTTCTGCAATAATTAAATTATTATCATCAAATTTATATGCACTTTGCTCATTGAAAATTTTATCTAGTTCTTTATTTCTAACTGAATTAATCATGCACGTGCTAAGAATTATAATATCGCTCACAAATTTATGTTTCACTTCTGTTTTCACTGGTTTTTTATTTTTATAATCCGAAAATACACTACTCATTTCTATTAT
>NC_090748.1:49719977-49727477 GCF_036898095.1 Palaemon carinicauda | reverse complement strand
TAGTAGTAGTAGTAGTAGTAGTAGTAGTAGTAGTAGTAGTAGTAGTAGTAGTATTAGTACCATTACAGTTTTATGTGCCCCAATATCTTCCTTAGCAGAAAAGAAAAAACTTTGAGTGGTTATCGCTGTATGCTTATGTAACCTTATTTGAATCAACGACATCTAGTAAATAATAGTGGTCACATTTTAATTACCAAGTTGCTCCTTTCCAAAGTACCATATATTGCTTTTGTTGGTTAACCTTAATTTGTTCAATAATAGAATATAAAAAAAAATAACTATATATAAGTTTTAGGATTCACGTAAAAACCTCGTAACCATTTGATCTAGTCACAATATACTCTCCGATCATAAACTAAAACTTAAACAGCAGAAAATATTATATTTTGTGTTAAGGTATAATGTTTTGCTTAAGAATACCCTCATAAAACTTCAGCTTGCCCTAGACTTAACAACTGGATTGTTTGAAAAGAATTTATCGACCTTTTTTCCTTTCAATTTTAAATTTGAGTCTCTTCATGGTTGAGGATACAGGCATCAGAAGATGCGTCAGTTGAGAAATAGTTTCGAAGCAATTTGTTATACTCATTGTCCAACCAATTTAGAATAATCTATCATCTTGACACCGACCTTCGAACAATCAATTGATTTTTGTAAGAATAATTCACAAAAAAGAAATCAATCACGAATAGTTATTATATATGAAAATATTGTTTCTCTAATCTACAGGTGAGTGAAACTTGGATGTCAATGTTTGTAATTGCTGTTACTGCTTTGGTGTTTGTATCAAATATTTTCAAGAGCTAACAAATCGATTGTATTTTATAGTCTGACGGAAAGTGAACAAGGTTCGGAACACCTTGAATCTAAATTTCTAATTATATAAACCCCTAGAAATTTACCCTTTGCATTGTTTTATCTTATGTTCTCTCTCTCTCTCTCTCTCTCTCTCTCTCTCTCTCTCTCTCTCTCTCTCTCTCTCTCTCTCTCTCTCTCTCTCTCTCATTCTCTCTCTCATTCAAATAATTATAAGGTATTAAGGAAGACCGTAAACAAACTAATGCCATGCACATGATAAAATTACAAAAGGAACGCACAAAAGACTGCCTGAAAATTACTTCTATTTTATTTTCAAAGAAAAAAATATGGGAAATAACTGTTTGTGAATAATTCCCTGTTTTCTTTAGTTTAACCATTTGCAGGAGAATGAAATGGCCAAATTGACTAATTCTACATTAGCATTTGCAGAACACAGACTATCAAACAATATCCTGTGATAATTTGATCTTAATCAGAACCTAATACTGTAAATCACCTAAAAGATGACTGACAGGAATAACTAAAGTGTCATCAAACTGATTCGATATCCATTCGGAAAATGGACAAAAGAAAAATAACAATACAAATCCTAGAACTCAAAAGGTACTCACATCTATGAACATCTACGGTCTGATTGTTGAATTTAAGCGTTCAAAAGGTAATCACCAGTACTTGCTAGATGCCGTTGATTCATAGATAGTCCATAAGCATGCAGCTGATGATTACCTATAAAAGGGTTCTGATTGGAACATAAAAATACTACTACTACTACTACTACTACTACTACTACTACTACTACTAGTGATGCTAATAATAAAAATAATAATGATAATAATAATAATAAATCACATCATCATCATCATCATAGCAATACTACTACTACTACTACTACTACTACTACTACTACTAATAATAATAATAATAATGATGATAATAATAATAATAATAATAATAATAATAATAATATGGATGATGATGATTATCATTATCATCATCATCATATTAATAATAATTCTACTACTACTACTACTACTACTACTACTACTACTAATAATAATAATAATAATAATAATATTGAAATAATGGAACACCAAATTCTTTCAACTTACTCGCCATCGTGTAAGGCGGAAGAATTTGGTCTTCAACTTTGGAACAAGTGCTAAAGAGCGTGATGAATTAATGTATCCTTACATTTTCAGAATTAAATTTGAAAGAATTTCAAAATATTTGCGTCCTGTCTAACTTAAAATTTTGCAAACACCGAAAATAATGTAAAAAGAAGGGAATACTTCTAAATTCACATTTTTTTAAAGTGTGAAAAGTAGTTTTGTTTGAAATTTTGTATTCAAAAAGTGCTATATTCTAATTTTGTACACCAGCGAGTAAACACATCTTCCTAGTCTTACACGAGAGAGAGAGAGAGAGAGAGAGAGAGAGAGAGAGAGAGAGAGAGAGAGAGAGAGAGAGAGAGAGAGAGAGAGAGGGGTATAACTTTCATAAAACCATGATAATAGTTATCCTGAGTTCTCGTGTCCCTTAATATTTACCTTAGTGGCTTGTTATTTCCTTCGTGTTTGATAGTGAAATTAATCTATGAATGAAAATTAGTAACGAAATTTAAAAATATGGCAGCATGTTCCTGTTGCTTAAAGTAGCTAACTTATCAGTGTCCTTTGTTGTTCAGACCTATATTTCATAAACGCTACGTAGATGATACGTTAGCTACTTTTAAGCGAAATGAACATGCTGACAGATATTCTAATTCCATTAATAGTTTTCAGTCAAACATTAATTTTACTATCAGGCACGAAGTACAATATAAGCTACTATATATTAATTTTAACATTAGAAGAGGGCAGACACGTATAGCAACTAACGCGTTCATAAAAAAGACGTTCACTGGTTTAGGAACATATTTTTTTAGGTTTTGTATTTATAATTCTTAGTTGAATGCCATCACAACTCTGATTTATAGAGCAATATCTTTCTCTCCTGAATGGACATCCTTCAAAAATGAAATGATTTTTTAAGAACAATACTTCAGAGATAACTGTTTCCTAAACAAAGTATTCCATTGATTAGTTAACAAATTCCAGAACAAATTGTATGAGCCAGAGTTGCAAGTTCAAACTGGGTCAAAAATGAAATTCTATGATGTATTAACTTTTATTAACGACATAAAATATTAGAAACCAATAGAAAGATCTAATTTTGAACAGTTTTCTGAGCCTGGATCTTACACTAATTTTTAAGAATCCCCTGACAGTGAGATAAATTTTTAAATTTAAAGATTTTCTCCCAGATCTCATGTGTTCTTCAGTGGTTTACATGTTTACTTATCCGAGATGTAATTTCGGAAATTATGTGGGTTCCATAAAAAAGACTGCTGAAAGTTTGCATAAATGATCATCAGGGAGTTAGCCATAAAACTGGATGTACGGACAACACAAAAGAGTTCTCAAACATCAGAGAACACACATCCAAATGTATGACTAGTTTTTCATATGAAAACTTCAAAATTATCGCTCAAGAACCAAGAGTCGTTATCAATTAAGGAACCAGCTCATCAACTAAATTATCCCCTGGCCCCTCCAGTTGTCTGGTCTAGTCAAGACAGATTGGTCTCCTAAGACACTTTTATTATTTTTTTATTTCCTTTTTTATATGTATTTCAGTTTTAATATACTTTTCTTTAAAGTACTTTATTTATTTACTGTTTCAACTTGTATCTTTTTATTATACTTTATGTTTAAACTGTTCATTTATTATCTTACTGAGATTTCTTACAATATTTTGTCTTTTGTAGCCTTGATAATGGGATGAGTCCCGAAACATTGGCACCAATAAATATGAGAGATGTCAAGACTCTTCGTTCTCCTTTTTGTTATTATTATTATTATTATTATTATTATTATTATTATTATTATTATTATTATTATCACACACACACACACACATACACACACACACACACACACACACACATATATATATATATATATATATATATATATATATATATATATATATATATATATATATATATATATATATATATATATATATATATTATATATTATATATAAATATAAATATATATATATATATATATATATATATATATATATATTTATATAAATATATATATATATATATATATATATATATATATATATATATATATATATATATATATATATATATATATATATATATATATATATATATATATATATATATATACATATATATATATATTAGGACCAAGAAGAATTATGAGTAAAACTAAAACAATGTTCAATGAAAATACAAAAATTTTTAGATCAGACAGAGAGTTACCCTGGGGGATCCGACGAAAAATAAAAGAAGGATCGGCATGAGATGAAGAACTTTTGGTAAACAAAATGAGGCTATGGACAGTAAAAATTAACTTTCTTTAAATTGGTACCTTACTAAAACCTTAGAACATCAACTTGTTACAGAGGCCATTCACAACTCAAAGAGCTATAGAAAGAATTTTGAAGTGAATAACATTAGGAGACAGAAAAAGAGCAACAAGGATAAGAGAACAAACTAGATTGGAAACTCTCACATCGAAGAAAAAAATATGGACGTGGACAGGAAATATAATGCAAATGACATATATCAGAGGGGCATGAAGAATATCAAAACGGATCCCTAAAGATTGCAAACAAAAATGTAGCAGGGAAAACAAGTGAAGACGATAGATACACAGGATGAGAAAATTTGCAAATATACTGTATACAAGAGCAGATAAGCCATATACAAATGGGAGTGAAAGGACATGTCTTAGGTTTTATTTCTGCAGTGAAGTACAAACGGCTAATGTTTGATATATATATATATATATATATATATATATATATATATATATATATATATATATATATATATATATATATATATATATATATATATATATATATATATATATATATATATATATATATATATATACATGATACCTCGATACATTGAAAAGAATTAAAAGTTCATTTATATTTCCTTTGGGGAATTAAATAAATCATATTTACCGAGAATCTAATGCATAAAGTTACCGGTCAAGGTCATCGAAGAGTCTAGCAGATCCATCATTTAGTTTATCTCTCTGAGTTTGGACAAAGATCTAGCTGCGATTGCGAAAGACCCTGATTTCATATAATTCCCAGGATGGGTTTTGGGGAGAAGTCGTTCATCATCATTTTGCTTGCAACTGCTTTCTAAGGTTTTGCAAGATGAATTTACCAATATTCTGACACACCTTCGGGTCTTGGATCCCAAGAAAAAACGAATTAGGCATCAAGAAATATTTATTGCTTCTCTTCACGCACAAACGCACACACATACACAAGAAGGGCAACATGTAGCAAGCAAGATTACATTACAAGATTTTCATATATGTTAAAAGGTATAGTGAGCCTAATTGGTAAAATTATAAAGCTCTAGCTTATCTGTCAATTAGTGGAATAGATTGCAATGGTATTGAATGCGTACATATAGTACTTACTAGAGTGCAGCAATGAATTTCTTTAATATTTGAAAATAACAATTAAGAAAATTATATCCCACATACACATATTTATTTTTTTTTAACACCGAATACATGGTATAAGTTTATTTGTACTCGTGTAAATACATGTCTCATATCAACAGTCAGCTCAGTGTATCTGTATGTTAATAGATTTTAACAAATATATGAGTAGGGATATATTGTGTTTTCTAACAAGTTATGAGAACGCACAGAAAGGGAATTAGTGAGTTTCACATTGAAATATTACCTTTTGTCTGGACACTAGAGCTTCAAAATATTCCAGTCAAAATAATACAAATTAAATTTGCAAAACTTCAACCAGCCCTCACAGATATCTCTCTCTCTCTCTCTCTCTCTCTCTCTCTCTCTCTCTCTCTCTCTCTCTCTCTCTCTCTCTCTCAGATTAAAATGACCTTTCATTTATGTAAGAAGACATGCGAGGCCTTTCGCATGGAGAATGTAAATGACTGATATTACTGATAATAAACACATCCCGTCAGACTTTAGAGAATACTTCAACTGGAAAGTTTAGACATGCAAGGATTTGCTGAATAGGAGGATTTGAAAAGGCAGACGATATGATGCATATTGTATTTTATGTGTAGTTGTTTTGAAGGCTGTTGATTACCCATGCACTGGCATGAAGAAACAAGTGTATTGTCATGCTGTCGTGAATAGTTTTAAGCATTGAAAATATCCTGTTGGTATGTCTCTTGAGATGTCAAGCCACGTTTCATTTCAGCACCACTTTGTGATTAAAGGAGTTTCCTAACTTTAATACTTTTCTATTTTGAAAAATTGCTTACTCTCTCTCTCTCTCTCTCTCTCTCTCTCTCTCTCTCTCTCTCTCTCTCTCTCTCTCTCTCTCTCTCTCTCTCTCTCTCTCTTAAAAGCCTATACAAAAGTGTTAATGGATGGAAAACTATGAAGTATAATAAAACAGTGCTAGTTTGTTCAAGTAATTAACATTATTACCATGATATTAACTAGGATTACTTTGTTAGTCTTGGACTCGTGAACATTATGGTCAATTCTGGGTCAATATGCTATCATAGAATTATTTGTTTCCCTTAAGTCTGTATTTTAATAGTGTTTGATTCTTATGAATAGAATCATGGGATATTATAAATAATAAAATTTTAATTTCGATGGATGTGGGAATTTATTCATTAACATATATCCATTTTAATGTGCCTATTGACTACATATACTTTAAATTTTTATAACATTCATGAAAGAGTGACTAGATTACGTTATTTATGAACTCTCTTCCGTCTTACAGTATCAATGGTATAAAGGTTTATTTCTATATAACTCATTCTTAAACTTTTTCAGAAATCATTTAAAATTGTATATCTCACTCATAATTTTTCCGCTTTGTAGACTCGTATTTTATTGATTATGGATTCATATTCAGAGTTCAGATGCAGGGAGGAACTACATAAGATACTAGAATACTTTGCAAATACAAAAAAATTCATAAATGTAGTTTATACTAAAAACGTAAAGGAAATATATATCGTAAATCTTATCAAAATCATCTCCTACACCTATTGACAAAAAGGGCCTCGATTAGATCTCGCTAGTTATCTATATCTTGAGCTTTTATTCAAATACTTCATTCAATATTCTTCACGGTTCATAGTCTTCAGCCATGCAGACCTGTGGCTTCCAACTCTCCTAATGCCTTGTGGAGCCCAGTTGATCTTCTGGTGAACTAGTCTCTCTTTGGGAGTACGAAGATGATGCCCAAACCATCTCCATCTATCCCTAAACATGATTTCATCCGCATATGGCAATCGAGCAATCTTTCTTATAGTTTTATTTCTAATCCGGTCCTACCTTTTAACTCCAAATATTATTCTTAGGGCTTTATTCTCAGATCTACTAAATCTTTTGAGATTGTTTCATTGTCATACCACGACTAATGTCTATACTCTAGCACATATCTCACAAAACTGATATATAGCCTGATTTTCATTGTCGCAAAACAAAGTGAATAACCTTCTTTGAAATGCCAGATTCTTTTAGAAGATATCTCACTCAACCCGTAACAGTCATTTACTAACCATAGATTTCGGAGTGAGGTAGCGGCGGCGGTTGCGTGGAGCAGCTGATTTTTTTAGGTA
>NC_090748.1:49704977-49714977 GCF_036898095.1 Palaemon carinicauda | reverse complement strand
GTGAATAATTAACGTCACTGTGAAATTATTATTTAGACCTAAGCTACTATTCATTAAAGGGTACAATTATTTCATATACTACGTATAAGTACATTGGCACTATATAGTGTTAGGCTAGATTTAAGCATTGATATATACGTGATTATATGTTTCTGGTAATAATGTTGGCTGTGCATAGATTTAGATATATGTGGATATATGTATGCATCTGTATGTATGTATATGTGTATGTATGTATAATTGTATATGTATATATATATATATATATATATATATATATATATATATATATATATATATATATATATATATATATATATATATATATATATATATATATATATATATATATATATACGATAAGGGTGAAGGTCGGTGGAAAAGATACAACACTATGATGAACTTGAACTGGTTGATGATTTCATCTTCAGGTTCTAGGGGGTAAGCGGGAGCATTATCCAAGCAAACCAAGCAATTTAAGGCAAATTCCTCTCCTGAAGGTACTTCTTGACAGCAGGACCGAAACCTTGGTTTACCCATTCAACAAAGAAACGCCTAGTAACCAAAGCCTTAGAATTAACACGCTATAAAACATGCAGCATGTCCTTATTGACTCTATGTACCTTAAATACCCTAGGGTTTTCAGAATGATAAACAAATAACGGCTTTATTTTGCAGTCCCCGTTGGCATTGGCGTATATGGCAAGAGTCAACGGATCCTTCATAGGCTTTTGTCCAGGCATTTTCTTCTCTTTGGCAGTGATGTATGTTCGACTAGGAATCTTTTCCTAAAACAGACTGGTTTCATCACAATTCAAAACATGCTACGTAGCCTTAATCCTCCAAGATCTTTCCGAACTTCTTAACAAAATTGGTAGCAGCCTTGGTGTCCGAACATGAAGCCTCTCCGTGCCGAACAACTGAATGAATCTCGGTCCGTCTCTTAAATTTCTTGAACCAACAGAGAGATGCCTTGAATTCCTCCATCGTAGGATCCCTTGAATACCCCACGTCTCCCCCATAGCCTGCCGCAATCATATCACAATAGATAGCGATTTCCTTCTCAGAAATAATCGTTTCAGTGATCGTATTACCAACAGTGTCTTTTTCCTTTATCTATATTACCAAAGGGGTGTGACGTTTTGAAATAATGGTGATCCCCTTCGATGGTTTGACTGCTTTAATGGATGCCTTTTGCTTGATGATCGTCGAGATCGGGGGCATATTCCAACCATATTGTTTAGCCAGAACACTCACACACACACACCGCTCATGTTTTTCTATAATTTCTTCCTTCAATTCTTTTGAAAGGATCACCTTCTTCCTTTTCTCACCACTACTAGTACAGGGAAGGAAACTAAGCTTCTTAGGACCCATGATTATAAGTAAAGTAAAAATTGAAACGTGAGAAAAGGAAGATAAAAAGCACTGTTAATAACGGAGCAAACCGAGAACACCCACACCATGCACACGAGAACTGAGAATTGACTGACACGACACTTAATTACCCATTAAGGACGAGAATTATCTATTGGTTTTAAAAACACCATATTTGCAGAAAATACTTTATTTTGGTCTACTATCAACATAAAATCATCACCATAAAAAAATTCCTTTCTTAAGTATGATTTATTTGATGGCAGCTTTTGCTGCCACTAAGCACTTGAATGAACAAAATCTTTTCATTCTAGACATAACTTATAGTTTTTTACCAAACATGAGTATTTTAAGCATCCCTTTATTATACTAAGTAATTATCATTATCAATCATGCCTTTTATGAAAAGAACTGCAAGTTCTATCTGAATTATAGTACATAAAAAATCAAATCATATAGCATATCTTACTGCCACAAGCCACTTTAAATGCACAAAAACTTTGTTTATGACATACACTATAATTTTACATTAAACCTAAGTATTTCAAACATAACTTCATTATCTCTAGTAATTATCATCACTAATCTTGCCCGTTACCATAAAAACTCCAAATTCTTACTGATTCATAATATAAAAGAAATAAAAAATACTTGAACATATTGCATAAGTTGCATATCCACACTGTTCTATTTTTCTTGTACAAAGGGTATCTCTATATAGATTCAAATTATTTCAGTCTGTTGTGCATTATACACTACTGAGGTATTTTATGATAGGGACACATGCATTCTTGGTGAAGAGGTGCAAAACAGATATTTAAATGTATTTTGTGCGTCGAGAACATTTGCGGCATCTTGAGTCCAGTGCTGCTCACTATTATACCACACAGAATCCTTTGCAATTGCAGCAGACAGTCTCTTAGGGCCAGGAGATGTACGAGGAGTACCATATGGCTTCATTATAACAATTAGAAAATGCCAGATGAAGTCTAGCAAAGGGATTTATATTTCCCAGTTTACGGTAAAGCATCCATGAATTGACCACTTGAGCATGGATGATCCAAGCAAATATTGGCCACCACCATTTTCTTGAACAAATTCGAATTCTATAGGCCAATACTTGTTGATCAAATATATCAACACCACCCATCTGTTTATTATATACCTGAATGGAATTGGGCGTATCAACCTCAATAAGATTTTTCTCAAGTTTGCTCCATCGCCCTGTTTTTTTGTACTGGAAGCATTCTTTCTTTGTTTGAAGCCACAGCAACTACCTTATTGTCCTTCCATTTTAATACTGATGTGCTACCAGTAAGTGCCTCTTCCATGTACCCACGATATTTTTTCTTCTCCTTTTCCTTCTTTTCCATTCGTGGGGCACCATGAAGACTATCTTCTCTTAGTGTGCCAGTATCTACTATTCCTCAATTTGCTAAATTTCCAGCAATGGTTATGAGGTAAAGAGATTCTTAAACACTGCATGATGGCCAGCCTGTAAATTGATCTTATTAGACATCTCTACTACGCCATTTGGACCTTAGCCCAGTCTTATATCAAGAATTTTAGTGTCAGACCCGCAATAGGGCTCACAATAGAGAAGAGATCCGTCTGAAGTACATGCAGCCCAAACTTTGAAACCAAATCTTACTGGTTTTCCTCTTATAAACTGCTTAGCCCAGTGTTTTCCATAATAAGGGATCATAATTTTATCTATGCTAGGGAATTATAGCTGGAGCCGAAGATTAATGACATTATTGAGGTGCTGGAAAAGTGGACTCACCTGAAAATCTAGAATGCCATAATAAACATAAAGTTTTCTTGGTCAATATATTTCAGTTCATCAGTATATCATACAAAAGAAGAGAAATAAATCGACAAACATTATTTATGTGATAAGTCATCAAAACCAAAATCTGAGATTATAGTATAAAAAGAAACATGATTTTTACCTTGTAAAATTCGTCGTCGGTTATTTTCATGTTGTCAGCAAAATGAAGGCTTCTAAGAATTTTATCAAATGTATCTCTCCTAATGCTTTCAGAAACCCAGTTATTGAATACATCAGGAGTTTCAGACCAGTACATTCTTTAGTAGGAAAGTTTGTTGTAGCCAGAAAGTATAAGAATAAAAAGCAGAATCTTCAGATTTTGTGGTGTGATGTGGTCTTTAGAGAGCGACTCTTGTTCTGCATATGTTGTGCTCGGATGATAAAGTTCTTCAATCCATTGTTCAGTCTAGAAAAGATTTATGCAGTCGACTTGGTTTTTACTTTTTCTTTCAATTTGTCAATTGCGACGTCTGTGGCGAGAATCCTTCTGGACAAATGATCATGATTTCATGTAACTTCATCATCTGAAGCATCCGAGTCCTGGTCAGTGTGTGCATCCGGTTCCTCAAGGGGGGTATTTACAGAAACATCTGCTTCTTTATAGTCATGTTCATCCAGAAGGTCGTAGATTTCATTCAAAGTAATTCTGCAGAGAAGATATATATGTATGTATATATGTAATAAATAAAATAGTTGTTATTACATGTTTAAAACACATGACGTAATATGTCATTTTGGATGAAGATGCTAGCCGTGAGATTTGCTGTAGTCATGTAAAGTCATAAACAGGATGCACTATGCAGCCTCGGCAATGTAACATTTTTCTTAAACGTCAACACCAATGCATCAGTGTGTGAAAGATTGTGACATCACCGGGTGCAGGTGTCTTCCGAGAAAGAATGGAAGTTTCCACATTGTGTTTAAAATGCTTCGTCAACTAAGCATACGATATCTGTGATATCGATAATTTAATCAGTTCATATCTATACTTCACCAGAATTGGTCATCCGACCAAACCAGCTTCCTCCTATGATGGAGATGTTTACTCTGTTGTTTTTAGAGAATAAATACTTTTAAAGCTAATAAGATGAACTTCGTTATCCAGCCTTAACATCTTAAACAACACATACTCAATGTGTGCTTATAAAAGTAGCACACTTATAAATGGTGGCAGCGGTTAAACTCTACGAATCAGAGAAAGATCTTCAAGTAATTATAATAATAAACTCTAAGAATTAGAGGAAAATCTGCAAGAACTCAACGTTATCTACATGTATCTATAATTTTGACTAAGTAACATAGTCCATCGAAATATATAACATTTAATGAATGTTATAAATACAAACTGATGAACTGGATCTTCAATCAATATCCTAGGAAACCCAAGGACTGACGTTCAACGTTTACAATACATATCCAGGAAGCACTACATTCAACGGAAACTCAAACGATACATCGCTAACAAAACATCAAGAGAGAGAGAGAGGATGTGTCGACATCACACAGAACCATATATAAGCTAAGTACAAATTTTTAAATTCATTCCAGTTTGGGCAGTAAAGTGTAGTTATCACGAGTCGTTAGTCGATTATTACTGGGGTGAGTGGTTTGCTAATCTTTTATTTCCTTTCAATAAAGGAAACTGTGTTCAACTCCGAATTCTCATCTAGAATTTTTTCTCTCTTTGTGCTAATTCCTTTTTCTTTCAGAAATTTACAGGAAATATCTTTGTGTTCGGTTTTCTTTCAGAAATTCTCGGGAAATGTCTTGGGATTAGTAACATTGTTTGGGGAATTTTATTATACATATGCGTTTACGCAGTGGACATCTGTATTCATATAGATAATTTGACAGAATTGCAAGGTGTCGAAGAGATAGGAAAAGAAATACAGCAGTCATGACTCCCCCTGTGAGCCCTACCCCTGGACCTAGTGGCGTAGGCCAGACTAATCCTCCTCCAATTGTGACGCTTGTAAATGCCAGGTCAGCAATCCTTCCTTTTCAGGGTCGAGTCAATGGGTTCTTGCCACAAAATGTGGAGTCAGGGAATTCATCCGTCGATGCCCATTTAAATGTCAAACAAATCGTAGACCCTTTTGTACAATTACAAGAAGCTAAAAGTTTTATAGATCTTTCTAAGGGGGATGCGAGTGCGTATTTAAGAGGTGTTTCATTTCAAGAAGCAGTTACCTTGGATGATTTCAAAGTTAGGTTACGCGCAGTCTATGGGGGTGAGGAAAATTTTCGGACTTTTAACTAAATATCATGAAGTTTTTTTCCACTACAGATTGATCCTTAGGAAAAACAGATGTGATCGAGCATCAAATAAGGTTAAAGGACATTCTATGTACCCTCGTACAGACTCCCTATGAAATTCCAGAATGAAATAAATGATGAAGTAGGTAAAATGCTAGAAGAAGGAGTCATTAGGAAATCAAACAGCCCTTATATTTTTCCTTTAATAGTTGTACCGAAAAAAGATCGAACATGGCGTATCAGCGTCGACTTCCGTCGTCTAAACGAGGAGACGATCCCTGATCGATTCCCAGTGCCATGAACTGACGATATTTTGTCTTTGTTAGGTCAGAATAAATATTTTACCAGTTTGGACTTACTTAAAGGCTTTCACCAGATATCATTAGAAGAAGATAGTATCCCATACACAGCCTTCAGCACAGCCAGGGGACATTATGAATTTTTACGGATGCCTTTTGGTTTACGTTGTGCTCCTATAACATTTACAAGAATGATTACCATAGTGTTTGGAGACTTGTTAGGGGATATATTGCATGCCTATATGGATGATCTTGTAATCTTTTCCAACACCTTAGAAGAACATCTACGTAAGTTAGAACTAGTACTACAGAGATTAAGACAACATAACTTAAGGGTAAAGATTAGTGAGTGTGAGTTTTTCAAAACAGAATTAGTATATCTAGGTTTCATGGTGTCAAGCCTAGGTCTTAAAGTAGTCCATGATAAGGTGTCGGCTATACGTAATTTTCCCATTCCTACTAATGTCAAGGCAATACAGCAATTTCTGGGTTGTAGTGGATATTACAGGCGTTTTATATGCAACTATTCAATAATAGCCGCTCCTTTAACTGATCTTACGAAGAAGGGCGTAGATTTCATATGGTGTGAGCAACATCGACAGGTGTTTAATACCTTGAAAGATGAACTGTGTAGTTCTCCTATCTTAAAATTTCCTGACTTCGGTGAGGAATTCTTCATTTCAACAGACGCCTCAGACATAGGAGTAGGAGTGGTATTGCTTCAACAATATGATAAACAATTTTTCCCGATAGCTTTCTATTCTCGAAAATTGAGAACTTCCGAAAGTAAGTATGCAGTAATAGACAAGGAAGGGCTAACTATTGTTAATTCACTAGTGTATTTTTGGTTCATAATTTACGGTTATCCCGTTAAGGTTCTTACTGACCATAAACCACTAACAGAGTTCTTTAAAGGCTTCAACCATAGCCCTAAACGAACTCGGTGGCATTTGATCATTTAAGATTTTGGCGCAAGAATCGGGTATTTACCTGGGAAAGCAAATATCATTGCTGATGCATTATCACGCAACCCCGTGTCATCTTGTACGGAGCCTTTAGCTGAATTAATAGATATATCAACATCCATGCCTATTGTTAAAACGATATCTGAACAAGAAGATTTAGGCTGGAGCGCTGAATTGTTACAGACTGAGCAAAGAAAAGATCAGAAAATAGAAACAATGCTAAATGCTTTGAAAGGCAATCATAAGGAAAAGGGATATATAAAGTATAAGTAGCAGTATTATATAATCAAAGATAATATTCTGTGTAGGACTGTGACAAGAAAAACCCACAATACACCACATGTAACTAACGACCAGGTAGTAGTACCAATCTCACTTATTTCCACTGTCCTGAATTGGTTGCATTCAAATCCATTACATGGACACCCATGGTTATCATTAATGTCACAGAAAGCCAAATCATTGTTTTTTGGTATATGATGCTTACAGATATAAAAAGACACATAGCTAATTGTTGCACATGTCAGGAAAACAAAGGGTATACGAAAACACCTGTCAGCCTAGGGGCTTATCCTGTGCCCAATCAACCCTTTGAAAGAATACATTAAGATTTGATAACAGGATTTTACGAGGCAGACAGAGGAAATAAGCACCTCTTAGTAATTATAGATGCTTTAACTCGATATACAGAACTAATAGCGCTTAAAACTAAAACTGCGATTGAATGCGCTAGGAAGTTTTACGAGTGTTACATTTGTAAACATGGAATTCCACACATGATAATCTCAGACTCGGGTGGTGAATTTAATAATCACTTTCTTACCTCATTGTGTGAATTCCTCAGCATAAAGAAAATAAATACCATGATCTATAACCCAGAGTCGAATGGGCTAGTGGAAAGAGCAAATAGGAAGATTTTAAATATATTAAGAGTAACACTAGGGGGATTAGACCCCAACTGGGATATTGCAATACCAGCGGCACTGAGTACTCTCAATCATTCATATCATATATCAATTAAAATGTCACCGCATGAAGCATTGTATGGTACCCCAGTTAGAACGCCTTTCCATGTATTAACGCCTACAACTAATCTATCAAATCCTTTAAAAGAATGTATAAATGCAAGTATAAGTCGATATGATATCCTTCGAAAGAATTTAGAAGAATCACAAATCATAATGAAAAGGAATCATGATAAAATAGTGAAGCCAACTAAAACATATACCGTGGGTGATAACATTTATATACAAATCAATGTGCGCAAAGGACTCAATTATAAACTAACACCTAAGTTTGAAGGCCCATTTAACATTTTGGAAACATTAACGGCCAATAGGTTTAGAGTTCAAAACATATCCCAACCCACGGATGAGAGAATAGTACCATTGGCTCACATAAGAAATTAAAAAAAAAAAGAAAAGAGAGGGAAAGAAGTGAGGGAAAAAATTTTTATTTTATGTGATTAAAAGTTTTCTTCTTAATACAGGAGTAATTACATATATTTTTCTCGTTACAGTTTTCCAAGATGATTTTGTTGTTGTTGGGAGTGATATTGTTCGCTCAGACATTTTTCTCGTGTGGGATGAGCTCTAAAACTAAAGTATAAATTTTAAATATGGCACTATAGTTGAAAGACAAGAAGACTTTTTTATTACATCGATCAACGTAGTTGTAGAAGTGAATATGCAAGCAATTTTTCTTCAAGAGAATGATGTCACTAGCTTAAGAACCGCCATTTCAAGGTTTTCTGCCTCACTGGATGAGTTGCATAGAAGACATTTTCATTTGACTACAAAGAGTTTGCTTGGATCAACATTAAAAGTTGCATAGATGCTATCTGATGACTTGAAAAATAAGACTTACGAGACAGGATCTTTGGCTTATGACCTTTTGATGTGGACTGTAGGACACGAACATAAAGAAAGACGAAATCTGTTTATTTATGCTGCATTAAACATCTTTGGGTCTATTGCAAGTTTAGGTTTAGGAATTTCCAATCGTCTTAAAATTAGTAATCAAAATAAGAAAAATGAGTTTTTGAATCATGAAGATGAATGGATTATGTCAGAACTAAGGAATCAGTTAGCTTTAATCAATCAAATTATGTATTTAGGAAATGAACATTCAAATAATATCATTCAGATTATGGAAGTACAGGATTTGTTGGCAACATTAACGTATTATGATTCAAAGATAGATCACATACATAACAGAATTGCACATTTCATTGAGAAATCCAAGGATTATGTAGAAGCTATCACGTTAGCAACTAAAGGTGTACTGTCGCCCCATTTGTTGCCTATAAATTACTTAAATTTAATTCTGGAGAACGGAAGGGATAAACTAGGCTATATTCCTTTGTTAGGCGAACGTAGGTTAGAATTTTATTACAGCCTAATTACAGTAAACGTTGATAATAACAAGATTAGGATTACAATTCCCTTTGATTCTTCTGATGCCTGGCAATCTTACAGGATATCACCATTTCCGACTTTCATGACGAATCACTCAAATCCAGTAATATCCAGTTTGACAGGACACGTATTGATTTCCCCAGATAAGGAAACATATACGGTCATTAAAGAAAATCAATTAACTCACTGTTCAGACGCAATGGATAGAAAAATATGTAGAGCGGACTCATTTGAATTCCATAAAAACTTAATGGATTCATGCGAGTTAGGTATAGTGCTAGACGGTGCTCTCTCCCATACAAGTGAAAATTGTCTGGATAAGCTTTATCCCTTTGACAATAATGAGTTCAATTGCAGACTGAATAATGGCTCGTGGATATGATACGACAAGGACGGCTTCAATGTGTCATGCCATGACGGAGCCACGTCTTTCGCCCACATCTTTGTTGCAGCAGATGGTTGTATCGGGACTTCCCCTAATTCCATAGTGAGTGGTCTAAGGACACTCATCAGAGAACGAGCCTACTTCGCGAACTTCACGTGGACCTCTACAACGCCAGCACTACCTAACCCATACAACCAACAAGTAGCCAAGCAGTTGATGAAATTAACCGAAATGGACCACCTGTCACCGACTTATAAGGAAATTCTTCACCCCATACTACTAGCAGGATTGGGTATCACGGTGATGATATTTATCGCCGTGAACATCCTTGTTTGGCGTAGGTTACGGTACAGCAGGAAGCTAAAACAGAACGTTTCGCCATGTCCAGACAAAACTCCTTATTTAATTCAGTTTAAAGCCGTTTGAAGTGGCCACCTCATTCGATAAAGGAGTAAAATGTTGGAATTTGA
>NC_090748.1:49667477-49694977 GCF_036898095.1 Palaemon carinicauda | reverse complement strand
TTGCAAGTCATTCTTCATTTTCATTAGGTATCCATTTCTTTGTCATTTGTTTTTGCAGTAAGGAAGAGTTTGTGAGCCACTTCCTTGGGTGTGACTGCGGCTATTCTTTGGTGACTTTGATCATGAGAGTTGAGGTTCTTAATGGTGGCCCAATATTTTTTGTCTGGCTTAAGCTGAACTGCTGTCGGTTATAGTTTTTTTGCCAGCATTAAGATCTTTTGTTGGTAATTGATGTAATCAGATTTTATTTCAAGCTTAATTGTGTTGTTGGCCTATGGATTTTTGGAACAGTTCCTTGATTTGGTCATTGAGGCCAAAGATGTAAGTATTTCTACAGTCTCTAGGGATGCTGTTTTTATGCAGCCTTCCACAATAGTGATTTAAAAATTTCGTACTGTTGAGGGTCCGGAGGGATTTTTGATACCTCTTCTTCTATATTACTTGAGTAATTTTCCCATTTTGTTTTACGATAGTTTAATCTAGGGATTCTGTGATTGATCTCTCCAGGTCTAATGAGAGGATATATAACAATGGTCTTTGGCTAGTTATGAGATTCAAGAATTAGATAAGATATGGTCCTTTCAAAGTTTTGGTGGTGATTGGAGGAGACTATAGCCATGACTTGGTTATACCCTCTTCTTCTATGAGCAGTTTGGAAGGATGCATCGTCTTTTGCATCACATAAGGGTCAGAAGTCCTGTGTTATGGCCCACTCATCCACTGCCTCTCCATTTTGGTCATATTGGTTATATCCCCTCTTGGCATTGTGGATGTTGAAGTCCCCTACAATAAGAAGTACTTTATCAGCAGGATCATCTATTTGACGCCAAGCAAAGGGTTTATCTAGTGTCTTATATACTGGGATGATGTTTGTGTGTTCAGAGTCTACCTGAAGAATCTCAACGCCCTCAGCAGAGAAATGTCTACTATTCTGGATATTGGACTTGTCCCGAGGAAATATTACACTTCCTTGGGTTGGACTTAGGTGGGGACCCAAAAGAACGTTCTCCCATAGTGCTCTGTACGAGCTCCCATTTGGTTATCTTTTATACAAGTGACCAACTAGAGTGTCAGGATATGAGAAGATTCACATTCGCAGATGATCTATGCATTACCACAAAGAGAATATCAAGAGCTTCATCATTATATAAAAAAAGGCACCTCAATGCAATCCACAGCAAAACACAGAAGTATGCATTCTACATTAACAATCATGTTGCTAGCCGTAAAATATAGATCATATTGGATATTAGATAATTGAATATCATCGAGTACCCAGTATATCAAGGTATAACTCTTCATAGAACTGTTAGAAAATCAACCACCACTAAATGGGGAGCAGATCCAAAAACACCTAAACAAAAAACTCCAGTAGTCTGCTATTCAATAGCAGAATAATTTTCAGCTGTGTGGTAAAGATCGTGCAACGCAATGAAATTGAATACAGAAACTGATAGAGCAGGTCAAATCAATGGTACATTGAAGGCAAACACCCCTACCATCTCTTTATATTCTAATAGTGCACAACCTCAAATTCGAAGAGATGATATTACCAAGAATGAAAAGGTCAAACAGATAATTGATCCAAGGCATCTACTTTATGGACACCAGGAAACAAGATGGCGACTAAAATCAAGGAAAAGCTTCATGACCATGAAGGGTCCTGAACATATAAACCACGTTTCCTACAGATTTATGAATTGTAGGGTGAGTGACTGTAACTCAACCAATAAAGCATTATCTAACCCTATCGAACAATTACCTTGTGGAATGTCCCTTAAGAGAAAGGAGTGGAGCACTTTGAATAGTGCAAGATCCAAGGTTGGGAAAACAGGAGGTAGGCTTCAATAGGGATGATATCTAACCGATGTTGGTTGTCCCTGTGCATGGTGAATTGCCTCAGACCATGGACCCATCCTCCGCCACTGCTAACTGGAACTTGCATGTTCAGATGTAGATCTACAGGACCAAAATGAAGTTAATAAAGAATTGGCAATCTATTTATCAAATAGATCTTCTTTACAAAAAAGGTGTTTTGTAAATCGATAAAATGAGCTCATTTAAGATATTAATATAGTAAAGTTGAAATAATGCTCCCAAACGTTCATTAGTTTAATAAAAAAAATATTCACTTATTTAAGCGCCCTTCCATCCCGACATGGGTGATTCTATCTTCGATTGTCTTAATAACATTATGGCCAAGGTAAAAGATGATAGAAGGCTTCATTTGTTAGTATTTGTGATTTCAATGCTCAACATAGTGGGGGATTGAATTCTTTTTCTCCAACTGATTGCTATGGCTTAAAAACTTTTTTTCTTTTTCTCTGAATCAGGCTTTGAGCCCTTCATAAGGAAAGCTACTCACAGGTCTAGTAACTGTTTCAACCTTGTATACACTGGATCTCCTGACGTTATAGCAAGTAAGGTTGGTTCTCTAGTTGGGACATCTGGTTCTATCTTGATTTCATTAGTAGGGAAGACTGAGCAGCCTATTCTGGATGTGTCATACTCATGTAAAATTTATATAAAATTTTGAATAGACTTAAAAGCATCTGGAGTTATCTTCTGGGCTTGAATTGGTTTATATTGTATAATAGTGGGAATCCTGTTGTTCCTTTGAAGGAGGATCTAGTCAACATATTTGATAGGCCTATCCATTCACGTGTGATAAAGTACGGATTGAAAGACAAACCGTGGCTCAATAATGATATTAGACAGGATTATTTATAGAAGCAGAGTGCCTATCATCTCTGGCAGGGCATCAGATCACATTTGACTCAGAATATCTATACCCAGCTTAGAGTTTTTACTCAGAGAGGAAAAGGTATGCAATTTAGCCACACCTTTTTAACACAACCCAGTAATATGGGTGGTAAGCTACAAGTAAATATGTACTCTTTGGTGTAGACGCAAAAGTTCCTCCTTTATTTAAACCAGATCGTTCTGTCACTCATTGCCTAAATGAATGGTAACTCTATTGGCTGATGTGTTTGAAAGTAAGCAGAGTAATGTAAAACTTAATCTTCCTCATTCCTGTTTTTCTGAGGCTTAAATATCTAATCTAGCCTTTAGATCTCATAAAATTAATACTATTTTGAGGGACCTTGATGTTTATGGCGGTGTAGATCGAAAGGGTATTTTGCCTCTGTTCTTATAGGCTTCATATTTCTTAGCTCCAAAGATATTTTTCTTTTTTTCTTTTTTGTATAAGTTAGCAACAGGAGGTTCTTTTAGCACTTGTTGGAAAATACGAAATATTTCACCATTATATAAATGTGTTTGTAGTAGCTCTAATTTCCATACCTCCCATATTACCTAAAGTTTTTGAAAGTCTTCTGGAAAAACATGTAAATAGGTTTGCTGAAGGCAATCCTTTGTTCCCTAATTGGAAATTCGGCTTTCAAGAAACCCATAGAGCATGTGAGGCCCTTCTCACAATCTCCATTCCGTACAGAAATCCCTTGATCGTTGTCAAGAAATTCTTATGATTGGCATTGATTTTAGTGTTGCTGTCGACCGTGTTAATTATAAGGACCTTGTTTTCAAACTAGAGCAGTTCGGGGTGTGTGATTCTTTCCTTATCATCATTATTGAATTTTTAAGTAATATATCAAAAAAGGTAGTTGTGTATGGAGACTATTGTGGATTTAGGAATGCCATATTTTTTGTTCCTCAGGGTAATGTTCTTGGTCCATTACTTTTCACACTATATACACATGGCATGTGTCTTGACCTAGAAAAAATATAGGTTGTATATGCAGATAATGTTACTCTCTACATCAATTTTACCTATTGAATATGAATCTGGGATTGAGGAATCCCGTAATAGAGATCTAGATAAAAGTAGTGCATGGTGTAAATTATACGGCAAGAAGTTGTACCGTAACAAAACTCAAAGTATGTTTGGAAGTAGGTTGAGGATAGTGGCTCATTAACCTCCAGATCTCAGCATTGCATGACTTTTAATATTTTAGGTGTGATTCCCGACAGCAGATTTACTTTCGTCAATTGCACAAAAAAATGCCTATTATTTATTGCAATAATTTAAGTGAATGATCTAATCCAAGAAAGTTTTTAATTCTTTCCTTCAGCCTTGTTTAGAATATTTCTCTCCTGTCTAGTGTTCAGCTGCTTATTTTATTCTTAATTTGCTGGACAATAAATTATGGTGTATTAAATTTCTTATTCTTAAACTAGATTATAATCGCTGGCACCGTCGTTCAATTAGTTCGTTATGCATGTTGAGTAAGACTTTTTGTAGTTCTGACTATCCTTTATATATAGATCTTCCCAAACAAAATTATCTCGTTCGTAACACTAGTTATGCAGTTAATTTTAAGTCATGCATTCTTCATCATCAGGCTCAATACTATACAGTATTCTAAATGGTCTATACTAGCTATGCCCCAGTTCTGGAATGATCGTCATATTTGGGTAGTTGAATCTTAGAACTTCAAAAGTTCAAACTCACAGCAAAGAATTTCATGTAAAAAGGGCTGACATAAGTATCTTTGCATAGTTTATGTATGGAAGATTGGTGTTAATGTTGTTACTGTTCTTTTAATATTTTACTCTAATTGTTCATCACTTCTCGGATAGCTTAATTATTTCCTTATTCCTTATTCTTACTGTGCTTTCTTTTTCCCCTAGGAGCTCTTGCGCTTATAGCATCCAAATTTCCAAACTAGAATTGTAGCTTAGTTAATAATACACCTTTTCGCAAATGAAATGGTATAATCTTGTCATATAGAGAAACAAACGTCAAAAAGCACCACACAAAGGTCATATCAACGAAACGATGCTCATATCATAGAGAGATTTCATAACTGTTGAAACAATTTTACTAAACTGAAAGTCAGCTGTTTAATACTTGTGTACATCTGAATTTATTCATAATTAACTAAATAGTTTCCAAAATTTCCAGACAGTCTGTAATACGCTAATAAGCTCAACTGAAGTCATTATGCAAAACATTGAAACAAACTTTCAGTATTGGTAAACATATAAGCAAAACTTTAAACAAGGGTTTTTATTTCCCGTAGAGTTAAGATTAAAATAAGTTTTCCTCCACATCCATTATAAACAGGAGATTATCTCTAGTGGTTGATTTTTTTGCGATAATCTATAACTGTACATTGACATTTGTAGGTACCTCAGACAAATGAAGGACGTGTGTATATGTACCTATAGTGAACATTTCAAGGATATTCAGTAAATTCCGGAGTAAGAAGGCATGGATTTGAAATCATAAGTTAGGGATTCTAAATCAAACATACCCACCATTGTAAGGTAATGATCACAATACATACTGTATACAATGTTTACAGTATTTTCTTCACACGACAAAATGGAGAAATGTAGTCATGGGGAGTAAATTATACAATTGCCGTTAAACTTGAACATCAAAATAAGCGATAATGTAGGCTACCTATATGGTACAGTAGCGTAATTATGTACTGTACACAGATATGTATGTAAAATAATGTAAATTATAAACTTACCCTACATTTACAAATGTACATATGACAACCATATCATAGGTATGGAAGTATGACGTTTTTGTCTTTATCATCCAGTTAAAGATATTCTCTCAGAATACATTTGAGCATATACCCATTTGAATACCCATAATTAGTAACACTTATATCCAAGTTGATCTATTCATTGGAATGAGCAATGGTCTTTTCCATGAAGGATTTCCGTCATCTGAACATTGACAAAGTAGCAGCCAAAACTGCTCATCAATCTGATTGTGAACCTTTTATCCAAGTGAGTCTTTATTCCATATTTTCAAAGACAGAAAAGTATTTTCAATGGGATTTAGGGAATGTGAAGTTTGAGACAAATACTTCACTTTAGGATAGTCAAAATTAGTAATAAATTTTCCATGATAAGATGGGTTGTCCATGAACAGCGCAGCTCTTTCTTCTCCTAGCATTACGTGTCACGATGCCATGGTAAAAATATCTGTTAAGAGATAATTTGTGCTTTATTTAGCCACACACAGAATTTTTTTTGACTGCAACTCATGAATATTCACGGTTGGGTTGTTCTCTATTATAAGGACTAATAAATCCACATTTTAATCGTACCCCAAGGCTGGTTAAGAGACAACCCTTTCTCCTCGGCGTTGGAATCTTCAAATACACCTTTTTCACAAATGAAATGGTACAATCTTGTCTTACATAAAAACATACGTCAAAACTCACCACAAAAAGGTAATATAATCGAAACGATCCTCATAACATAGAGACACATTTCATAACTGTTGAAACATTTTGACTAAATTGAAAGTCAGTTGTTTAAAACTTGAATATATCTGTATTTATTCATAATAAGCGGAACAATATTCAAAATCTTCCGACAATCTGTAATACGCTAAGACACTTGTGATTAACCGAATTCATTATGCAAAACATTGAAACATACTTTCAGTATTGATAATATGTAAGCAAAACTTTAAACAAGGGTTTCTATTTCCCGTGGAGGTGAGATTATAATAAGTTTTTCTTTAAATGCATTATAAACAAGAGAATATATCTAGCGGTTGATTTTTTTGCGATAATCTATAACTGTACCTTGACATTTGTAGGTACTTCAGACAAATGGACATTAGTATACAGGTATGTACTTAAACTGTACTGAGCCAAGTCTTAACTTCTTGAGGTCCCAGGTAGAATGTCCTCTTGTACGTCCATTCACCACATATGAGTTGAGGGAGTGTAGACTTCGATAATTGGTGTAAAAAGGGTAGTTCAAGAATCAACCAACTTTGAGAAGAATGTACAAGATGGGATTTACCAAGAATAATGATGAAAAAAAAAATGCCTTGTTCTTCATTATCAAACATTGACTTTGAAATATGCATTTGTTTTACTATTGTAATAAATTCTTTCACCTTCAAGGGATAATTGGTCTACAGTAACGCACACTGTTCAAGGTTTGTTACAATTGTTTTCCCGTAGTGCTGATGGTCGATTTATTTTGGAAATGTTTCACATTTTGTCAATTGTCTTGTTTCTAATAAAACAATATTTTATTAAATATAATACTGTTACTGAGTTATGAACATTGTCTTAACTGTTATGAATAGTGGGTTAGAGTTTTAGGGATTGACTAAATAAACTGGCATTTGTTCAAAATGAAACGGTATAAGGTGTAATTGAGAAAGCTGTCGTGTAAACAAGCTGATTCAACGAATTCCTGACCTTGTTCATAAGCAGATATGATGCGCTCTCTGTCCACCTGCTGTATACGAGGCATGAGCATGCTACCTTTGATACGGAGTTTGGTAATAAAAAAGTAGAGTTCATCTTTCTACTTGTATGATAATTCCTCATAATACTGAGCCAAATATTGACTTCTTGAGGTCCCAGGTAGAATGTCCTATTGTACGTCCATTCACCACGTATGATTTCAGAAAGTGTACACTACGAAGATTGGTGTAAAACTGATAGTTCAAGTTTCAATTAACTTTGAGAAGAATGTACAAGACGGGATTTAGCAAGAATAAAGATGAAAAAAAAATACCTTGTTTTTCATTATTACAAATTGACTTTGAAATATACATTTGTTTCACTGTTTTAGTAAACAGTTTCACCTTCGAGGGATAATTGGCGTACAGCAAAGCCCACTTTTTAAGGTTTGTTACGATTGTTTGTCCGTAGTGCTGAGGGTCGATTCATTTCGGAAATGTTTCGCATTTTGCAATTCGTCCCGTTTCTAATACTACAATGTTTCATTAATTAGAATACTGTTACTGAGTTATAAACATTGTCTTAACTGTAATGAATAGTAACTTAGAGTTTTAGCGATTGATTATATAAACTGGCATTTGTTCAAAATGAAACAGTTGAAGGTATACTGTTTATCGTTTACAGTATTTTCTTTACACTACAAAATAGAGAATAGTAGTCATGAGGAGTAAATTATACAATTACCATTAAATATAAACATAAAAAATAAGCCATAATGTAGGCTACCTATATGGTACAGTACCATAAGTATGTACTGTACACTGCTATGGTTGTTTAATTACTGTATATTATAAACTTACTCTACATGTACAATTGTACATATGAAAAACAAATCACATGTTTAGTAGTATGACGTGTTTCTGTATCATTTAGTTAAAGATATTTTCTCTCAGAATACATTTATAAGAAAAATAATTATATTACACAAATCCTAATGCACCCGTTCCTCAGAAAAAAAAAAAGAAAAAAAATAATGCCTGATCATTTCTTCTACAACCCACTCAGAACTACGGAGGCCATTATATGCATGAGTTCACATTCTCTGGAAACTATACCAATCTGTTGTTCTCATCGAAAGGGAAATATGTCCAATTCTTCATCTGTATATATTTACGCAAAAATATCTTACTATTATTTGTTAACATTTAATGCGTCATATATCATTTACTTATATTAGATATTTCATTGCACGCCGATGAAGAAACAAATATATATATATATATATATATATATATATATATATATATATATATATATATATATATATATATATATATATATATATATATATATATATATATACAGTATATATGTATATATATATATATATATATATATATATATATATATATATATATATATATATATATATATATATATATACAGTATATATGTATATATATATACAGTATATATGTATATATATATATATATATATATATATATATATATATATATATATATATATATATATATATATATATATATATATGTATATATCATAAACTTTCCCACACATCCGCATACCTATATATATGTATATATATATATTTATATATACAGTATATATATATATATATATATATATATATATATATATATATATATATATATATATATATATATATATATATATATATATATATATATATATATATGAACTTAACCACATGGTCATTACACAAATTAGATAGATCACATTGCCATAGAAAGAGGAGGAGGACTCTGAGAAATGTAAGAAGCTATAGAGTTGCAGATATTAGTAGTGATCAACAGCTCCTCATTGCCACACTGAAATTAAAACTGATAGCACCCAACCAAAAGATAGATAGAATGCCTAGGTTTAATACAACTAAGCTTTTAGGGGAAGAGCACCGAGAAAGCTTTGCAATTGAATATATTAATTGATTTGCAGTCTTACAGACTTTAAAACACGAAGAATAGACAATTAATTAAGAATGGTGTAATATAAAGAACTTATGTCACTCAGTTATGAAGTCTTGGGACAAACAGTTACAAGGAGAAAGCCATGGATATCGAATGATACTTGTGATAATATAAAAAGGAGACAAAGAAAGAAATTGATTAATGAAATATTTCGAGGAAGTCATGAAAATTTCAAGGTAGAGCGTGCTAAGTATTCCAGCATTGACAGTGAGGTCAAAAGAATAGCCGGGAATGATTTCAGAGAATATTTAGACAGTAAAGAAGATGAGGTGGACAAATATATGAATTCACCAGGAAGTGGCTAATATATAACCCATTCTCTTAAAATTATTAATCAAATCTCGACTGAGGCAAAGAAGAAGAATCATATAACTATAAAAAAGAGAGGTAGCTCTATTACAGCAACAGAGGAGGAAGAAAAGAAACCTTAGGAGGATTCATTATAGTAAGGTTATGAATAGGACATATGAAGAGAACAATTTAACTGATATACCTGAAGCTGATGAAGACCTTGATACGACCATGAAGGAATTCAGTGTGTTGGAAGAAGTTGAAGCTATCCTCAAAAAAAACTAAAGAGAGAGAAAGGCCCGGGATATAATGGAATAACTGTCGAGACGATACTGACCGCAAATGAAGTGGCTCCCAGACTACTTACTCAATTATTCTCTTTTTCACACTTTCATAATCAACGTCACCTATACTCATTATCACACCATACATCGTCAACAAATACCTAGTAAAATATTCTCCTAACTCCCTAGCCAGCCCAAACTCTCTTACTATCACCATACTTATCCTGACAATACCTCTCATACTCCTTGAAAAACTTGTATATATCCCTACTACTATGCTCATTGAACCTTTCACACTGAGGTACCTGTCTCATAAAGACTGTCTTATCCACATCACCTTCATTCCCACTGCTATCATCACTACTACCTTCCTTCTTGTTTCCTACTTCCTCGCTAGAATATAAAGAATCTAATTCCACACTCATAGTCCTATCCTTGATTATACTCTTCCTAGTTCTTTTCTTACTCACCACTTTCACCCATTCACGATCATCCTTGCTCTCATCTTACCACTTTTTCTTCTCTTACTTCACATCACTTTTACCTTTCCTTTTATTCTTCCTCTCACCTTTCTGTTCATCCTTACTAGGCCTAATTTCCTTATTTTCAAGCTCACTATCACTACCTTCCCATTATTACTTATCTTAGCCTTCTCCTCCACTATCAAACCATTACCTGAAGCTGAGGACACTTCTGCGACTGAACCTTCACTCATTAAAGTTTTCATCATCCTCATTACTTGCCCCATCATATCCTCCATTTGTTTCTCCATTTGGTCTTCATTCTCTCGCATCCTCATCTCAACACTCTCTCCCACTTTCACTACAGTTCCCTTTAGTGCTTTCAGCTCCTTTCGCATGTCCTCATTCTAACAACTTAACCTCTTTTTCTCATGCAGCAGGTTTTCCTCACGCTACTTAATCAGCCGCAATTCCTCCCTTTATAATTTGTTCTGCTCTTCCATTTTCACTCGTAACTCTTTATATCTTACCCTAATTCAGCCCTTCGTCTAAGAGTCCAGATATCATTCTGACCTCGGCAGTCCCTGTTTGGGCACCAAAATAATGTGGCGGGATGTTGCAACAACAACCCCCGCACCTTTGATTACACAGAACAGACAACTGTCTCCGCTACACAAACTTTCCCCTTACGTTATCATAAACTGGACTCTTAGACTGAAGGGAAACAAAAATAAAACAAAACTATATTTCTTAAAACTAAACAAAAGCCAAAAAAAATCACACTTATCAGTAATCATACACTTAACACTAAATAGACATTAACCTTACCACCATTCAAATAACCAACAAAACCCTTCACAATAAACTTAAGATTATCCGCACACCAAAATTTGTATGTTTATCTAATATATTTTATTACACCAACAAATCCATTCACACTGCCGAACTGTCTTTTACAGCACACGACCACAGCTATGTGGTTAGCAATACACTGTGGCAATTTGCCACAACTACCTCCCTGATTGGGATCCTGGATATCATTATCGTCATTATAATCATTTTCATCATCATCATCATCATCTTAATCAATAAAAGGTTCATTCAGTCCGGGTCATTAACAGGTGGGCAATCCAAGGGAGTAGTCTAAATACCACAATCAATTCCAGGCCAGGTCAGCAACTATGTATCAGCATTAAAAATAAATTCTCCAAAGGAGGAATTACGACCTGCAAATGAAAAAAAGGAAAAACACTTACGAACACTCCTAGCTTAATAAACTATTGCACTAAAATCAAAAATAAATAATATAGTGTTCCTATCATTCACAATCACGACAAGCAAATATAAACAAAAATGTACTTACTCAGAAGATAAATACACAACTTCCACGCTGGTAAAGAAAAAAACAATATTAATCCAGCATTCACATAACTGCCTCACGTCGCAGTCAATCCAAAAAAGCATTCGCTCCAAAACATTTACTACTGTCTTAACCTAGCTAAATGGTAAACAAACAATCTCATTTATACCAACAGTCTTTCTCACAACAAACAATCGATACACTAACTACTCTCTCTCTCTCTCTCTCTCTCTCTCTCTCTCTCTCTCTCTCTCTCTCTCTCTCTCTTCTCTCTCTCTCTCTCTCTCTCTCTCTCTCTCTCTCGCAGGATTTGGCAAAAAAACCAAAAATAAAAGTAAATAAGAATTAATCCTCCACAACCCTGTGGATCCATTGCTCCTCCCACCTTCCACCCCACTCTCTGTTACTATGACAAACTTCACGGAAGCTGGAGCCGCCCCATTCAAACTTTCGTCGTTCTATGATGAACTTAACGGAAGTTGGAGCAGCCCCATTCAAACTTTCGTCGTTCACCAGCGGGGTGGCGTTTTCTTGGTTTCAGCACGCAGAAGTCCAGTTCCACATCAAGGGCGTGACTCGCACAACTGCCAAATAAGATTATGTTCTTGCGGCGATACCCGAGGACACCTTCCTGGAAATTACTGGCAGGCTTTGTGAACAAGGAGACACCCCAATAGCGTACGACGCCCTCAAAACATACCTTCTGCAGCAGTACTTGACGTCGCCAGCCGCCTGTATGGTAAAGCATTTTCAGCTTTCTCAACAACCATTGGGGGACCAAAGGGCTTCGCTCGCTCTCAGGGAAATGACCAGTATCGCTCACCGGCAACCTACCACAGACGGCACTCGTCGTGAGGTGAACCTACTTCGTGACCTTTGGGTACGCCGTTTACCCGAACATGTCCGCACTGCCATACTCGATGTCGATAGTTTACGCATAAAGGACTTGATGACCAAAGCCGACGGACTTATGGACTGCCTCGTCACGACCTTCAAGACCTAGATCAACGCCTCCACTCCTGACAAAAAGGACACCTATTCAAGGTCAACTGAAGCTGATTTGAATGCCATAAGCCATACACGCCTATCCCGTGACGTGCCGGAGTGCCGACAAAGTCATCCCATCACCCATCACTAGCTTGGGCCCCAACCAACGTCTTCTACAGCCACTTATTGCCACCCATCGGCCATAGATTTGCTACTACCATTCCAAATTCGGAGATGTCGCGAAGAAATGTGCCAACGATTGATAGTGGCCAAAAAACGTGTAAGTAGGCCATCGCTCGTGGCGGTGGCCTCCTGTGTTTTTAATCTTTTCTTTTTATATGATGCAGGAACGGGCGTACGATTTTAGGTAGGCACTGGTGCTTGTCGTTCTCTTTTGCCAAAAGAACTCTTCAGGACACAACGTAGTCTGTCTATGTCTGCTGACATCCGCCTGGTAGCTGCCAACGGATCTGCGATACCCACTTTCGGTTATGAGAACCTCACATTATCGCTTAGAAGCGTCAAATTTAATTGGAAGTTTCTCGTTGCTGATGTCACATTGCTAATCCTCGATGAGATTTCCTCTCTTATTACACCTTCTGGTCAATGTCGCCCAACGACGATTGGTCAATGCCGACTCGTACTTGTCGACACCTCTTAAACCCACCCCCTCCAGCCTCGCTTTCCACATCAGCGCACCCAAAGTTGCCTGTGCCCACCTCCTCACGTCGTACCCGGAAGTTTTCCGTCCAGAACTTCGCCAAACACCCACGGCTCCTACCAAACATGGTAATTATCACCCTATCAAGACGACGGGACACCCAGTTTTTGCCAAATTCAGATGTCTGGCACCAGATCGAATGGCAAACGCTAAACAGACATTCGCCAAAATGGAAGAAATGGGCCTTGCCAAAAGGCCTCCAGCCGATGGATGTCACCCTTACACATCGTCCTGAAGAAAGACGGCTCCCTCCATCCATTGTTGATTACGGGCGCCTGAACATGCACACAGAACCGGATCACTACCCCTTCCCAAACATCGCCAACGGAACCTCCTACTTGCTCAAAGTGAAGGTTTTCTCACCGCTCGACCTCCTGAAGGGGTATTATTTGGTGCCTATAAGCACGGAAGACCGCCTTCACCACTCCCTTCGGTACATACACCTTCAATTACTCCTTTTTTGGCCTTCGTAATGCAGTGGGCACTTTTCAATATCTCATGGATGGCATCTTAAGGAACCTCTCCTTCTGTCAATGTTATGTGGACGACACACTTGTGTTCTCTTCCTCAAAAGAGGAACACCGCTGTCACCTGCGCATCTTTCTCGACTGCCTTTAACAAAACGGCCTTGTAGTCCGGTACAACAAGTGTACCTTTGGCGCCAATGAAGTGTCGTTCTTAGTGCATTGCATAACTCCTGAAGGAGTCCTTCCCCTCTTTGAAAAGGAAGCAGACATTCAGAACTTCCCCACACCCTCGACCGTTAAAGTACTGCAGGAATTCTTGGGCATGATTAACTATTAACACCGTTTTCTGCCAGCCATTGCTGCCACTCTTGCTCTCTCTAGACCTCCCTCAAGGACAAGCGAAAAGACCTGAAGTGGGGTCCACTTCAAGAAGCGACCTTCTGCAACGCAAAGAATGCTCTATCAACCGCTACTGGTCTAATTTTTTCCGTCCAGCATGTCTCTCTCCTTCTCTCCACCGATTTCAACAAAGTCGCTTTTGGTGCAGTACTTGAACTGGTGGTCAACGACTCGCTCCGCCCATTGGCCTTCTTCAGCAAAAAACTGTCCAAGGCAGAATCAGTTTATTCTCTCTTCGATCGCGAATTGCTGGCATTGCACTTGGCTGTTTGTCACTTCCGCCATTTCTTAGAAGGTACGCCCTTCGTCATTCACACAGACCACATGCCTCTGGTGAACGCCTTCACTCGACAGTCTGACGCCTGGTCAGCCAGTCAACGCCGACATCTCTCCGCCATGGCTGAATACAATTGCACCCTTCAACACGTCTCTGGGAAAATGAATCCTGTTGTCGATTCCTGTCAAGAAACACGTTGGCCCCCATTCAACTGGCATTGAATTACAACGACTTGGCTGGATCCCAATGACAGGATTCAGATTATCAAGCATATAGGACATCCTAAACATCCCTTTGTTGGGAAGGAGTCCCCCTTGACGACTCATACACTACTCTCCTCAGTAACGTCAGTAATGGTAGACCGTGACCGTGGATTCCTGCTCCCATGCGCCGACAGGTGTTTGATTTAATTCACGGCCTTTCACATCCTTTGCGCCATTCTACTGCACAGCTGCTGAAGACGAAGTTGATTTGGCACGGCATTACTAAGGATGCTAAGGATTGGGTATGCACCTATACTTCTTGCCAAACTTCCCAAGTACATCAACACACGGATTCAGGAGTGGGCACTTTTCCTCAACCTCAGTGGCATTTCGCCTACATTAACGTCGACGTTGTAGGCCCCCTGCCTACATCACAAGGACACAGTTACCTGTATACTGTCATCGACCGCTCCACATGATGGCCTGAAGCCATTACCAGGGAATCTGCAACGTCCGCTTAATGTACATCAGCCTTACTCTTAGAATGGATAGCAAAATTTCATATCCCTGAGCATATTACTTCTGACAGGGTTACCACTTTCACCTCTCAATTTTGGACATCATTAGTGAATCTTCTGAGCACCACCCTACATCAAACAACTGCCTACAACCGTGCTGCCAATGGAATGGTTGAACGTTTTATCGCACCCTCAAATCAGCTTTTATGTCCCGCTGCAAGGACTCCAACTGGTTGACTCAGCTTCCATGGGTCCTCCTGGAACTAAGGACCACTCCTAAAGACGCCCTTGACGTCTCAGCAGGTGAAATTGTGTATGGAGACCCTTTGGTAATTCCTGCCAAATTTTTTCCTTCTTCAACCTCCTCCGATGATCTGTAGCGTATACGTAATGTTGTGGGAAAATTTACTCTATGGTGCCAGACTTAAAAGCCCCCAGCGAAGCATCACATAACGACACTCTTGCACTCTTTAATGCACGTCTTTCCACGCAACCACACTAGCAAGCCATCGCTAACCTTCTCCTTGAGATCCGACGCAACCTGAAAGCATTGCTACTAAACATTTGTGGCTTATCTCCTGCCATATGACCTGCCTACATTTCGTCTCTCTGCACCAGGGTGCCTTATTCAACATGTACTATATGTTATTTTTAGAGGGGGAGCCATGTACCACTCTTGTATCACACGATCGTACATGATAACAACATTTCTCTTTTTTGTATATATTAGCCTTTTTACCTTTGCTCTCCCCTCGGACTCTCAGCAACTTGCATTGCATGTCTGTCTATTTCATTATTAACTGTTAACAGAACCGGTTGCCAGTTGGAAAATAAATAGCATGTTTGTAATTTGGGACCTTCCTGCCGGGACCTAGTGTGTATATATGCCCGATATGTCTATAATAAAGTACTCAGTTCTATTTATCTCGCCTTTGGATCACAATCTCTCTTGGCTCGCCGCAGCAGGACCGAATTTTAAATGACAGTTTAAGAAAAATTACTGGAGTGCCATATGTGCACGGGATCTAGATTGTGGGTAGATGGTGATGGTATGGGCATGCTCTTCCCACTCCACAAGAGAGATTAGTTCAACAAACGTTCAGCTGGGCTCCACAAGTCACTGGAAGAATGGCTAGACCTAGGCCTACATGGCTGAGATCTATGAAGCTTGAAGTAGGTGATAATGAATGGAAGAGCATTGAATTAAAAGCTCAAGATGAGACGATTGGTGAACTATAACTGAGGTCATTTGCCTCAATAGGCATAAGACAAGATGATGATGAAGATGATATACAGCATATACAGAAATATATATATATATATATATATATATATATATATATATATATATATATATATATATATATATATATATATATATATATATATATATATATATATATATATATATATATAAGCTTGATAAACAAAGAGAGAGAGAGAGAGAGAGAGAGAGAGAGAGAGAGAGAGAGAGAGAGAGAGAGAGATTCAAAATGCTTACTTAAAAAGCACACTATATCATTTTCCCTATCATTGAAGAGTTAATGTGAAAAGAATGAAATAGCGAATGGAGTTACTGACTACCTTGGGTGTGAATCATAAGGAATTTGTGAGAAAGCATAAGAACAAATATTAAACCGCATAAAATGAGGAAAAAATCCCTAATCTAAAGACTACATTTTAGCTTGGTTTATATATATATATATATATATATATATATATATATATATATATATATATATATATATATATATATATATATATATATATATATATATGTTTTTTTACCGAGTCTTGGTATATTTTCCACTCCTCAACGTTGACAGCGCCAGGTATGTTACCGAATCTCGTTTGACCACGATTTATGGAGATGCTCCCCCGCCGGAGTTCCGCTAACGTTTGGTAATCACCCTGTAAAGAAAACTGAATTGGATTAGGCGAATACTTACTTATATTATGCCAGACTCCCTCCTGTGACTTTTATGGCTTTTGTATGTTCAAACAAAGGATTGATTCTCCAGGAGCATGAGATTTCACAGGAATTTATTTTCTTTATTCTTTGTACATTTTTACATACACGTTCTAATTGTTTGAAATGTAAAAAAAAAAGAAAATATAGACTTTTTAAGAAATTATCAAATGGCAAGATGGGTATGAATCCAAAAACACCTACAACTCCTAAACTAAAATTCAATGCGAGTTTTCCCATTATTCATGATTATTTCCTTATAAGAAAAAATACGAAAATCATCCAACAACACTTTACAGCTATTAAGATAAAATCAATTCCAAAGAATCCTCTCACAACTAGTGTCGCTTTTCCATCTTAAAGAACAAATGAGTCCTTTAATTTGCCAAAAGTTGAAAAGTAGGATTAACCAAGAAGTTGTTTGAAGTCAGTATTGACTCAAGGATATATGTCAGCTTTCAAACACTTTGCAGAATATCCAGCCCTTAACATTTAAATATTCGAAATCTTGCTGAATTACGCACACAAAACATTGACAACAAGTATTTTAGCATTGACGCGCTTGATGCTGAATTGGACTTCTGCGCACTGAAACCAAGCAAAGGCCTCTCCGCTGGCGTACGACAAAAGTTTCAATGGGGCGGAGCCTACTTCCAAGAAGTTCGTCATAGTAACCATTTGTTTTTTAAGATTGTTGGTGATCAATCTATTTTGAAGAAGTGTTTTAGTTCTTGCATTGTACCTTATTTCTTAGTATTGTTCTTGTGCCTGGTCTTCAGCTGCTGATTCTCATTTTCATTTGAACTACAGTAACTAGCCTGGATATCAATCTTAAGCACGGTCGTTCAATTAGTTCATTATGCATGTTGCATAGGAGTTTTCATAATTCTGATCACCCATTACTTTCAGATCTTCCTGGATAGTTCCATCCAGATCGTAATACTACACAGACTGTTAATTGTAATAGTCTGGCCCTCTCTATCATGAGGCTCAATACTACAAAGTACTCCAGAAATTTTATTCCAGTTGTGACCTACATTTCATGATCTTAATAGGCTAGTTGAATCAGTAGAACTTCAAAAACTCAAATTTGCAGCAAATTTTTTAATGTTGAACTGGCTTACTTAAGTCTTTTTATAGACTATATACAGTATACCATATCTGTTTCTAGGTTGTGACTGTTTTTAGAATAAATTATTGTTGTTTTTTCGTCATCGTTTATTCATTTTCCTATTTCTTTCCCTCACTGGGCTTTTTTTCTCTGTCTGAGCCCTGGGCTTAGGGCATCTTGCTTTTCCGACTAGGGTTGTAGCTTGGCTAATTATAATAATAATAATAATAATAATAATAATAATAATAATAATAATAATAATAATAATCTGAGCTCATGGGTCATTTGAGAATAGGAGGAAATGATGTAAAATGCTCTAGTGTTTATAGCTAAATCATCGTTGGTAAATGGAAATGTACGAGTAATATGAAACATATTGTTCACCACAAATAAAAAGGCGAGGGGATGCTGACAATTTGCTGTTTTTAGGAGTATCGTGAAGGAGTTGATCTTTTGCTTATACAGGGGAGCCTTCATTTTAGCGATTTTTTTTTTTTTTTTTTTTTTACGGATGTAATGCAACAACCAGTATATCAGGCATGGGTCACTTTATACTTTTTAAAAAGTTACCTTCCATTTTAAAGTAGTTTCTTTTGATGCATTGCTGTTTTTATTTAAATTATTTATTTAGAGCAGACGTTGGGGGTTAATTTTGGGCATGTCTGACAGACACAATGCTGCAGATAATTTGCCTGGCATTGATTAATATTAACTTCTTAAGATGTGTAGAAGTATATAATCTAAGGTTTCAAGTGGCACCAAGAATGTTTGTTCAAACCTATTTTTAGTCCTTCTTTCTCTGGCACACGTAATGTAACACCCAGTATGTCTGGCTACGGTCACTTTGCACTTTGTATGATGTTATCTCTCATTCTAAAGTAGTTTTGCAAAGTAGTTTCATTCAATACCATTTACCAGAACAGAGGGAAGAGGTCAAATTTAGACGTGTCTGGCAGGCGGGCATAATGCAGCAGATAATTTGTCTCGCACAGGACATTCTGAACTTCTTGAGATGTTTCGAATCATATACCCTTACTCTTAAGTGGTTTCAATAATATTTTATCTAACCTATTTTTGGCCAGTTTTTTTTTTCTTTTTTTTTTCTTTTTTTTTTCTGGAGGGCATAATGCAGCAGATATTCTGTCTGGTATGGGTCATTTCATATTTAGTGTAAAGTGCATGTTACTCTGAAATACTTTGGGTGTGGTATATTTCTACATTTGATCAAGGAGATTTTTTCACCACCTTTGAACCTCTGGAGGTCACCAGCGCCTAACGCCAAGGGTGGTCCCTGGCAGACATCCAGTTTTTAATATACCCAATAATTTTCTACGTGACCCTAAACTTCACAAATGGAATATGACCAAACATTCCTTGGCTGCCTGTCTGTTCTGTATACAGGATGATTCTGGAATCCACTTACAAGAACACTACCACCACCGTAGTGTGGCCCATCCAGTGATAATTGGTTTGTTGACATGTCAAATATTTTTGTGGTGTTGGGTAATCACCCTAAAAGATTATTGGGGAAAAAAATATTATCAACTTTATATTTATTACATTATCACCTAAAACAATATAGATAAGGTTTCATATTATATGTACAACTGTATTTTTTTAATTATTCTTTATGGCACGGTTCGGGTTGGTTACCAGTATCCCATTCACGCCAACGATTATGAATACCTTACCAAATTAAACATTAGTATATTTCATTGCCAACACCCCCCCCCCCCCCCGAATAAAAAAAAATGGTGAAATGAAAAAAGCAAAATACATAAACTTCATGACAAATCAATGTCAGGAAAAGAAAAAAAAAGTGTCATTTTAAACATTTATATTTACTTAAGGTCAGAGATTTACACATACTCCTCTTTGGGATTATGTTTTACGCTGGTATTGCGATATGAATATAAAACTTTGACCAAAATTCTCGCAGTGAGAACAGGAAATTATTTAATATCTGTGATATATTCTGAAACATTAGTATTGTTATCGCAAATTATTTCTTTTACTTTCCATCTTAATGACTAAAAATAAAAGTTTCACTAAGTAATGGATTGGAGGTACCATAATGAAACCTTAAAATAATTTGCAAACTTAAAAAGGAGATGGAAAAAGAAACTCAATGGAACCATAAATTTCAGGATTGTGAAAAACTAGTTTTCATTATTTATATTTCATTTCAAGAGCAACTTCGATTTAAATGAATTTTAGAGTTGTGAAAATTATGACGATTGAATGGTATCATATTAATTTTTGGGGGTGAGCATACTATCCTGCTTGCTCTACGAGAAAAAACATTAGAGGGGCCATAGTACTGTACACACACACACACACACACACACACAAACACACACACACAAACAAACACACACACACATATATATATATATATATATATATATATATATATATATATATATATACATATATATATATATATATATATATATATATTTATATATATATATAATATATATATATATATATATATATATATATATATATATATATATATATTATATATATATATATATATATATATATATATATATATATATATATATATATATATATATATATATATATATATATATATATACATACATATATATATATATATATATATATATATATATATATATATATATATATATATATATATATATATATATATATATAATATATATATATATATATATATATATATATATATATATATATATATATATATATATATATATATATATATATATATATATATATATATATATATATATATATATATATATATATATATATATATATATATATATATATATATATATATATATATATATATATATATATATATATATATATATATATATATATATATATATATATATATATATATATATATATATATATATATATATATATATATATATATATATATATATATATATATATATATATATATATATATATATATATATATATATATATATATATATATATATATATATATATATATATATATATATATATATATATTGGTGTGCTACTGTCTTAAGCACACATTTGAGTATGAGTTGTTTCAGATGTATTTAAATGGTTTACTGAATACATCTTAATGGTTTTTAAGTTTTATTCTCAATAAACAACTGAGTTAAACATCTCCATCACTGGAGGAAGCTGTGTTGGTCCACACGACCAATTCTGGTGAAGTTTAGATATGAACTGGATAAATTACCGATATCACAAATATCGTATGCTTGCTTTAATTTAACCAAGTGACGGAATCGGAAGACACCTGCATCCGGTGACGTCACAAACTTTCACACGAAGAGACAATGTGTTGACGTTAAGAAAGAATGTCAATTTAGCATTATACATCCTGCTTACAATTTGAATGACTACAGCAAATCTCACGGTTAGCTCTTCCAACCAACATGACATATTACGTCATTTGTTTTAAACATATAATATTATTATTCTAACTATTACATTAGCTCGGCCAGCTATCTCAATTTTTTTACAAAAATTTAACAACAAGCCGAAACATGGTTATTAGGTGTGACTGGACATACGTATTATTCTTTGTTTAACATTAGCTATAACCAACTGAGGACGAATGTCCAAATAGGCACATCAAAAAATAATAACAATAATGCATACAAAAAAGATATTACCAAAGCAAAAAGAAAAATGCATGATAAAACCAAGATCATATATATGGTACATTGCTAGCAAATGATTACATGGTACCAAAAAACAAAATAAATTTTGACTTACAAATGATTCGGTAACTTGATAAAGAATAATTGTTACCTTTGTCAGAAACAAGATACTCAATTTTTAGTGCACAAATACGAATTCCTGGTACGTACACGTACCACGGTTTCGTACATATATATATATATATATATATATATATATATATATATATATATATATATATATATATATATATATATATATATATATATATATATATATATATATATATATATATATATATATATATATATATATATATATATATATATATATATATATATATAGGGCTGATACATTTTATTAGATGCCCATAGATTCTGTTATATATCTTATTATATTTTTTTTTTTTTTCTCTTTTCTTTTCTAACATTCCGGCTTATATATTTTTATTAGATGCCGAGAGAAAAAAATGATTTATATCCTTTTTTATTTTATTTATTTTTTAAATGTTATTTTAAATGTATTTTTAACAATGCAAATGTAGAGAATTTCTTTAATTACATATTACTAGCGTACTAATCAGCTTTTCATACAAACATCTTCCTGACAAATTACTCCCTTAGCGAATGAGGTGGCCACTCATACAGCTTTGAACTGGATCAGGTAGGGGGTATTGTCAGGGCTATTCAACTCGTTCCTTTGTAGCTGCTTGCTGTGGCGTAACCTACGCCAAACAAGGATGTTCACGGCGATAAAAATTATCACCGTTTCACACAAACTAGCCAGTAATATAGGGTGAAGAATATCTTTGTAAGTCGGTGACAGGTGGTCCTTTTCGGTAAGTTTCATCAACCGCTTTGCCACACTTCCGTTGTAGGGGAGAGGAAGTGCGGGCATTGTAGAGGTCCACGTGAAGTTGGCGAAGTAAGCTCGTTCTCTGATGATTGTCCGTAGACCAGTCACCATGGAATTCGGGGAAGTCCCGATACAGCCATCTGCTGCGACGAAGATGTGGTTGAAGGATGTGGATCCGTCAGGGCATGATACATTGAAGCCGTCCTTGTCGTATCGTATCCACGAGCCATTATTTAGTATGCAATTGAATTCTTTATTGTCAAAGGGATAAAGCTTATCCAGACAATCTTCACTTGTATGGGAGAGAGCACCGTCTAGCACTATACCTAACTCGCATGAATCCATTAAGTTTTTACGGAATTCAAATGAGTCAGCTGTACATATTTTTCTATCCATTGCGTCTGAACAGTGAGTTAATTGATTTAAGTCTTTAATGACCGTATATGTTTCCTTGTCTGGGGAAATCAATACGTGTCCTGTCAAACTGGATATTACTGGATTTGAGTGATTCGTCATGAAAGTCGGAAATGGTGATATCCTGTAAGATTGCCAGGCATCAGAAGAATCAAAGGGAATTGTAATCCTAATCTTGTTATTATCTACGTTTACTGTAATTAGGCTGTAATAAAATTCTAACCTATGTTCGTCTAACATACACCTTTAGTTGCTAACGTGATAGCTTCTACATAATCCTTGGATTTCTCAATGAAATGTGCAATTCTGTTATGTATGTGATCTATCTTTGAATCATAATACGTTAATGTTGCCAACAAATCCTGTACTTCCATAATTTGAACGATATTATCTGAATGTTCATTTAACAAATCCATAATTTTATTGATTGAAGCTAACTGATCCCATCGCTGCCACCATTTATTGGTGTGCTACTGTCTTAAGCACACATTTCAGTATGAGTTGTTTCAGATGTATTTAAATGGTTTACTGAATACATCTTAATGGTTTTTAAGTTTTATTCTCAATAAACAACTGAGTTAAACATCTCCATCACTGGAGGAAGCTGTGTTGGTCCACACAACCAATTCTGGTGAAGTTTAGATATGAACTGAATAAATTACCGATATCACAAATATCGTATACTTGCTTTAATTTAACCAAGTGACGGAATCGGAAGACACCTGCATCCGGTGACGTCACAAACTTTCACATGAAGAGACAATGTGTTGACGTTAAGAAAGAATGTCAATTTAGCATTATACATCCTGCTTACAATTTGAATGACTACAGCAAATCTCACGGTTAGCTCTTCCAACCAACATGACATATTACGTCATTTGTTTTAAACATGTAATATTACTATTCTAACTATTACATATATACACCCACGCGGATATATATATATTTATATATATACAGTATATATATATATATATATATATATATATATATATATATATATATATATATATATATATATATATATATATACTCACGCAGATATATATATATATATATATATATATATATATATATATATATATATATATATATATATATATATGTATATATATATATATATATATATATATATATATATATATATATATATATATATATATATATATATACATACTGTATATATATATATATATATATATATATATATATATATATATATATATATATATATATATATATATATATATATACATACTGTATATATATACATATACTTGAATATCTCTCTCTCTCTCTCTCTCTCTCTCTCTCTCTCTCTCTCTCTCTCTCTCTCTCTCTCTCTCTCTCTCTCTCTATATATATATATATATATATATATATATATATATATATATATATATATATATATATATATATGTATGTATATAGATATATATATATATATATATATATATATATATATATATATATATATATATGTATGTATATAGATATATATATATATATATATATATATATATATATATATATATATATATATATATATATATGTATGTATATAGATATATATATATATATATATATATATATATATATATATATATATATATATTTTTATATATATATATATATATATATATATATATATATATATATATATATATATATATATATATATATATATATATATATATATTTATATATATATGTATATGTATATATCTATATATATAAATATATATATATATATATATATATATATATATATATATATATATATATATATATATATATATATATATATATATATATATATATATATATATATATATGTGTGTGTGTGTGTGTGTGCGTATATATATATATATATATATATATATATATATATATATATATATATATATATATATATATATATATATATATATATATATATACCCACGCAGATATATATATATATATATATATATATATATATATATATATATATATATATATATATATATATATATATATATATATATATATATATATATATATATACTGTATATATATACACATATATATATATGTAAGTCTTATGCCATCTATTTCTAAATTCCTAATTCCAAATTTGTTAAGCTATTAAGCAATTTTCCGCGGAATGCACTCAAAAGAAAAAAAAACTGAAATTTGAGCAAATGAGCAATGAAATATGAATAACAAAACACACATAATCGAAAAGTAATTTTCTCCTTCAGGCCCATTGAAATACCTGTTTCATTTGGTAATGCCATGGACGACATATAAGGCGGATAATTCAACGGTTAAAGTTTTGCTAGAATGTCATATATGAAACTCAAATGGTGGTTTACTGTATTATCAAATTGGAAATATCTTTTGTTGGAGGGATCCTTGCAAAACGACGGTTTTCTTTCTGTGTTTCTTGATTCATTTCTTAATCTTGTTGTTGTTTCTTTTTTGTAAAATTTTGTTATTGATTCTGATGTCCACTATTAACCCCCTTTTATTAATTACTTAACAGTCATGTGTTTCAAATGTGAATGTATTTAGTCATTGCCATATTTTCAATAATGTGTAAATATGTTTTAATACTTAAGTAATCGGAAAAGAAAATATTAAATGAATAAATATTTAAAATAATATGAAATAAATAACACACATATATAAACAATTATATTGATAAGTTTTTATATTTCATAGCTAATAACCATCAATATTCCTACTTTGTGAGCCTCCTTTTGAAAGAAAGAAGGGATTTTGAACAAAACTTTGTTTTTTTAAATACACACCTAGTTTATAATAAATTCATAATATATGAAAAGATAGTAATTTTCCTCATTAAGATAATGTAAATCCTAGGATTACTTATGCTCCTACTACTATAGTACTATTCACAGTTCAAACAATAATTATCATAATGATAATGATAATCCAATCAATGGCGTTTACGTATGCAAATAAGAAGTTAATCACGTACACACACACAAACACAAATACACACACACAAAGGAATATAGTAGTATTTTACAAATATTGGAGAAGCAACTTTCATATTAAGGCCACTACAGTATTATGAATAAACCAGTCTTACATCATGTTTCATCTTTACTGATGATACCATCCCATTTGTTAATTGACGAAGCATCGTGGGAATCAATTAGCATGTCATTTGGTGGTCTTTCAGCGAAGAGCCATTCCATATTAGGACATGGAATATCACGTTTCATATCATAAATAAATATCATAAAATTCAGGACACGAGATGAAGAGACCACACTTACTACATCAGAGTCTAAAGACTAAATATGAAAGCTTGGCTGTAACCTAAATTGAACGTAAAAGTATTAAAATGGAAAATATACAGGAATATTTATTTTATCATTATTTTCATATCGGAATACCTACAGGTTCCTGCTGGCCATAATATTCTGTATATACCTCAAACACTTTCCTCTAAAAAAGGTAATGTGCTTTCTATTCAGGTTCCCTCCTCTTTTTATAAAACAAAGATATCATTGTTACCGTAGCAGAAAGTCTTGAGAATATTATTTTCTTTTGGAATTCAAGGATGAGTTCCGTGTGTGTGTGTGTGTGTGTGTGTGTGTGTGTGTGTGTGTGTGTGTGTGTGTTTTATGCTGAAGAAGCATTATTTAAATTCCCGGTTATTAAATGTGAAAAAAGCATTTGTGACTTCCCCAAAAAATTTAAGGCATATTTTCAATATTATTGGAGGAAGGGTATGTAGCATATATGGAAGGAGAAGTTAAGTAGATAAAAAAATAACAATAATAATTTTAATGGTAATAATGATAATTATAAAAATAATAACTATGATAATGATTAAAATGATGATTATAAGAACTAATAACCATGATAATAATAATAATAATAATAATAATAATAATAATAATAATAATAATAATAATAATAATAATAATCACCATCAGCATTATCATCATCACTGTGATTACTATTACTATTACAATAGAATATGAAAATGTAATGGGAAAGAGAAGATATATTATTATTATTATTATTACCATTATTATTATTATTATTATTATTATTATTATTATTATTATTATTATTATTATTATTATTATTATATGATAATAATAATAATAATAATAATAATAATAATAATAATAATAATAATAATAATAATAATAATAATAATAATAATAATAATCATCATCACCATCATCACTGTGATTACTATTACTATTACAATTAACAATGAAAACGTAATAGGAAATAGAAGATATATAT
>NC_090748.1:49652477-49662477 GCF_036898095.1 Palaemon carinicauda | reverse complement strand
CATAATACAGTAACAAACATAGTACAACCAAACTTATCTTTTTGCATAACAAGGGATCTTGTCCCTCAAGATCTCAAGAGGATCAAGGATGCTCTGAATATAATCAAATAATCTTAAGGCGAGATAGACATAAAGATTCCTTCCATAATTTATTAACAAGAAACACAGAAGTTATGATTAAATCATATATTTTATGCTATACATAGACATAAAAAGCATAATAGTAATAAAAAAATAAATAGGTTTCGTCTACCAGAGAAACATTGCCACTCTATTAAATAGGAAATTTCAATAGATGTTATTACTAAAAACATCACGCATAAATATGCTGGCACAAATGTCAAATATTATGCTTCAATTCACTTAACTGAGTAACACAGTATATAATGTCCATATCGACACTCAATATCATGATATACTGAAGTCTATCATTTATACCCTTCACTAACAGTCCCAATTAGTGCACTGTCCTTCGCAGTAATCAAACTACAGGCTATATTACACAGCCTGCAGCCACCAAATGAAGTTTTATTTCTTGCAGTTGCTTCGCATAGTGCTTGAAAAATACTCTGGAGGACTTCCAACCAGTATAAGCACACACATTATCAAACGACATAGTTTGGAAAAAATTGAGAGACGAGGCAACCTTTCTCAGATCATGACCTGCGGGTGTACTATCAGGATCCGCTCTGCGAATAAAGTAAGTGATTTTCGCCCTTATCTGTTTCAAAGATAATGTCGAACCAGAAGTCTCTCGCCTAAAAGGTTGGTCTTCCCTAAAGTCTGAAGTTCTACGAAGATAGATCTTTAAGCATTCCACTGGACAGAGAGATGCTTCTTCCTTCAGAGGGCAGATTCTCCAGGGGCCCCATCTCTTAGTGGGTAGCTCATTCTTGGCGAGAAATATCGGATCCGGAAAGAGATTTAGTTCACCATTTGGTGTAAACTGTATGTGGCCGTCATCCCTCGAGAGGGCCAATATTTCACTAACTCTGGCTCCTGAGGCTAGTGCAAATAAAAATATCACTTTCTGAGTCAAGTCTTTTTAGCGAGCAATCTTCATTGTTCAAGGTCGAAGCCAGATGAAACACCTTATCCAAGGACCATGAAATAGGCCTAGGAAGCGCTGCAGGTCGAATTTTAGCACAGGCTTTCTGAATCTTATTGAAGATTTCATTAGAAAAGTCCACTTGGAAGGCATAAAGAATCGGTCTAGCCAAGGCAGATTTGCATGTCCTAATCGTATTAGCCGCTAGTCCTTGTCTGTGAAGATGGATGAAGCAGAACAAGCAGAAATCCGTAGAAATCTCTTGAGGTTTCTTCGCCTTAACAAAGGCCACCCATTTCTTCCAGGAGGATTCATATTGTCTTCTCGTTGGCTTTGACTTATACTCTTCTAAGAAGTTAATACTGTCTGCCGAAATCCCGAACCTTTTCTTGACCGCTAGGGTGAGAAAATCATGAGATGAAGTTTCTGGGTTTTCTCTGATGAAGCGTAGACAGTCGATTTCTGTACTAGCTGACTCAGAACTGGTTCTGGCAATGGGATCAGCTTCAGGCGTAGTCCTGTTATCAACGGAAACCATACACTGCCTGGCCATTTGTGGGCCACTATCCCTCCCCATCCCCGAAAGGATCTCAGTTTGTCGAGTGCTTTCAACAGTAGGTTGGTTGGTGGGAACAGGTAAATCCTGGACCACCTGTTCCAATCCGGGGACATTGCGTCCGTAGCTTCCGCTAGAGGATCTTAGTACGGGGCTACGTACCGGGCCAACTTCTTGTCGCTCGTTGCGAAGAGATCTACTTGCAATCCTGGGACTTTGTTCAATATGAACGAGAATGATCCTGCGTCTAGGGACCATTCGGACTCTACCGGTCTGAACCTGGATAGAGCGTCCGCTGTCACATTGCGTAATCCTTGAAGGTGGATTGCTGATAAGTGCCATTTCAGCTTCTTGGACAGATGAAAGATTGCTAGTATCACATGATTTAGCTGAGGCGATCTCGAACCTTGTTGATTTATGCATCTCATAACCACTTCGCTGTCTAGAACCAGACGAATGTGGATAGAGTGGCGAAGTTTCAGTTTCTTCTGGGAAAGAAACACTGAAATGGCTTCCAGGTAATTGATGTGGAAGGATTTGAAGAGGGGGAACCAAGTTCCCTGCACCTTTCGATGATGAGAATGACCCCTCACCCCCCATCCTTCCTTTGAGGCATCCGTGTGGACGGTGACTGCAGGAGGGGGTGGTTGCAAGGGTACTTTTCCTCTTAAGCTCTTCACTTCCGACCATGGCTTAAGAATTGATCGTAGACGAATTGGTAGTGGCCTTAATAGATCTCTTCGATCGTTGTAAGCGAATTTTCTCCAGATCCCTGATGCATCTTTTAATCGTGCTCTCAAAAGTGGGTCCGTCAAAGAGGCAACCTGGAGAGACCCCAACACTCTCTCCTGTTGTCTTCTTGATATTCTTCGGGATTGAAGAAGATTTTTGACGGCCCCTACTATCTCCTTTCTCTTTGCCATCGGCAACGAGAGGCAATGTGACTGTAAGTCCCAGTGAACTCCCAGCCACTGGAACTTTTGAGCTGGAGACAGCCGAGACTTTTCCAAGTTTATCTTGAACCTTGGATACTCTAGGAACTGGATCACCTTTATGGAGGCTTGCACGCATTCTTCCTTGGATGCTGCCCACACCAGCCAGTCGTCCAGGTAAGCCATTACCTGAACACCCTTGAGGCGTAGTTGTCGAGTAACTGCGTTCGCAAGCTTTGTAAATATTCTCGGTGCGATGTTCAAAACAAAGGGCATGGCTCTGAAGACATATCTTTTTTTCTGGAGCTTGAACCCTAAGTAGGGGGAAACCTGACGGTTGATTAGTACATGCCAGTACGCATCCGTTATGTCTATGGAGACTGTGTATGCCCTTTTGGGCAGAAGGGTCCTTATGTGCTGAAGTGTCAGCATTCTGAACTTGTAGTTCACAATGAACTTGAGTGGAGATAAGTCCAGAATGACTCTGAGTTTTTCCGAATCCTTTTTCGGAACACAGAATAGCCTTCCTTGAAACTTGATGGACTTTGCTTTCCGTATTACTTTCTTGTCCAGTAATTCCTGAACATATTCTTCCAAAACTGGGGTTGAACGTTGAAATAATGAAGAAAGCTTGGTGGAGTCGGGTTTCAACTCCACCCTAGTCCCATCTTGATCAGGCTGTGGGCCCACGGATAGAAGGTCCACCGATCCTGAAAATGGAGAAGTCTCCCTCCTACCGGCAGCATCTCACTTCGAGTGCTGGTTGGAGGATTTACCTCCTTGGCCACGTCCACCCTTGTAGCCTCTTCCTCTGTCGCCAGTGTTTGGGGCACCAGTTGAAAGGTGGTGGTAGGTTGTGCCACTGTGTGGGACACCGTGGCCACAGGAAGCTGTTGGTGTTGCTGTCTTGGTTGAGAGGGCAACCAAGGTCGTTTAGACTTGTTCTTCGGCTGGGGACCTCCTTCAGCCGAAGATTTCCTCTTTGAGGATAAGCCCCACTTGGAGAGCAGATTTCTGTTCTCCGAGGCAGCCTTATCTACGACCTCTTTGAGCACATCACTAGGAAAGAGGTCTTTTCCCCAGATATTAGAAGCTATGAGCTTCCTGGGTTCGTGTTTTACGGAGGCGGAAGCAAACACAAACTCAACAAGCCGTCCTGGCTCTGACAAAGTTGTACAGGTCCTTAGTTACTGTAGCCAAGTGAGCCTTGGCAAAGACCATATACATGTCTAGGGTATCGGGAATGCTAGCCATTGTTTCTAGGCCAGTTTGGAGAGACATAGACGCAACCAGGCGTTCTTTAGTCTCGTGTTCTCTTTTTAAGAGAAACTCTGACAGCTTTGGGAGGTCCTCGTTGAACTGTCGTCCAGCGATATCGGCCTCCAGCTTCCTGACTGAGAAGGTAACATGAAGGTCCTTCCAGTCTTTATCATCTGAAGGGAAAGCAAGGGAGAAAGGCTTGCATTCTTCTAGCGTGGGACAGGGTTTTCCTGCCCTCGCCGCCTTCAGGGCTGCTTTAAGCCCCTTATCCATGAAGGGAAAAGCACGTTGAGGGTCAGCAATAAATGATGGGTATTTCTTGCTCAAAGTCGGCACTTTTGAGCTAGTGAATGCCCTTTCTTTTAGGTTTGACGTAAGTATAGCTTGCGCCTTAGCGAGCTCAAAGGCAATTACTTCTTTGGGCTCCGTCTCTTCTTTGGCTACCGGTTCATTTTTGAGTCGGACATAACAGTCCTGGGTAGACCCCTCTGCTGGGCCAAAACTCAATCTCCTCCACTGGAACGGAACCCAGTTTCTCCAAAAGGAAGATCCTGCCTGCTGACATAGGCATATGTTCCGCATACCTCCACGGGTTAACGTCGGAGAATGCAGGAAGGTCCTTAACGTTTAGCTTCTTCGGGGCTAGGTGCGAAGAAACTAACTGCTCAATTTCTGTTTGGAAAGTGGTCTCTTTCTCGGTAGACTTCTTCTGTAAGTCCTAAACCATTGACATTAAGGACTGAAGAGTACTGGTAATCGTCTCCAGATGAGGCGGTTGTGAAGATGTTGAGGGTGCTGGCTCAGCCACCGCAGCCTAAGAAACCGAAGCCACTTCGACGTTCTCCACATCACTAGCAGGAGGGATAACTGCCTCTTGGTCTAACTCTTCTACAAGGAGATTCTTCTCGGTCTCCTCAGAGACGACAGACATATTGTCGTCTAAATGGATACTTTCCAAAGTATCCGCAACATCAGGTTCTTTAGGCTTCTGAACCTTAATCTGCACCAAAGGGATTGCAGGTTTCGTCTGGGGGATGATAGCGTCATCACACGCTCTGGGGAAGAGACAGTCCCTCATCCTAGCATGAGGAAGGTATGGGCCCCAGGGTTCTTTTGAAAACCTCTTACCCATTTACGCAGTGCAACCCTAGCTGCATCCCTAGACTCGGTAGACTTTTGTTCATCAAAAGCCTCCTTAACCAACTTCTCACACACGGTACATACCTTCGGGTCCCAGTACTTGAGAGCCCCTTTGTTGATGGAACAGCGGGCGTGAGAGCTACACACGCCATGTCCATAAAAGTCCTTGCTGCGGACTTACAAAAGTTGTTTCCGCACTCGGGATGCTCCTCCTGTAAATAAAAGAAAAGCAAATGAGTTTTCTGTGATTCAACATAACAACAGTTATAATATTTAGCTTGGATAGGGTAAACTATAGAAGGAAAGACACCCACATGTGGTTCCCGATCAGCCATTTGCTATGACACCCCCCCCCATATTGAACTAAAAAATTCATAAAGAATTAAATAATAATAGAGGAAATATCTAAGATATTTAGTGTCTTCTTGACACATTCTCGTAAAATGTTCAATATAGTGGATAATAATAAATGGATATAACCAATATTATAGAAGAAAATTATCCCTCTATATGATGGTCTCACAAATGGCTGTACAAGAACCACTTGTAGGCTGGAGAAAGTAATAATTTTTCCTGGGTACAGCAGTTGCCTGCGGCATTATGCCGTCAATGTTGCCGGCCCCGCCGACACTGCTGGCCCCGCCAACACTGCCGGCCCCGCCAACACTGCCGGCTCCGCCGACGCTGCCGGCCCCGCCGGCAACGTCGGCATGATGGGCTAGCTAGCTTATGCCGACAGGCCAGCGTCTAGTCGAACCTGCCGGCAATTGCCGGCAATAAAATAATGATATAAGTGGCTGACAAAGTCAGCCTTGCCGGCATTGTCAGCATATTGGGCTAGTCCGGCATATGCCGGCAGGCTGGTATCTACCAGACCTGCCGGCAACCGCCGGTAATATAATGTTTAATATTTGGATGGAAGGCATAGGATAGTTGCCGGCAAGCTACTCAGTTGCCGGCAGACATACCTAGGACCTAACCAGCGGCATCAGTCTACGATGTCCAAGGAAAGGGTTAACAGCAAACTATTAGCCTAACCATCCAAAACTGGCGGCAGAATTAACTGCTGACGTAGCCCATGATTAATAGTAGGAGAAAAAGATAAGGATAAAAGACGGCAAAGATCAACTAAGATGTGTACATCCTGAAATAGTGTGCCAGTGGAAGAGGGAAATAAATTCGGGATTCCACTCAACCATATCCCATCTTAAGGCATATGGAAGGCAGTTCAAGGGAGGACTCTAAGGTACACTCAAAGATATGAGGTTATCTGCCAGCAGAGTACTAGCTATGGACAGAAAAACTCAAGCAAGGTCCACACACGTCCATAGGAGCATATGTAGGACCATGGCCATAATGGTGTTGGATCATTCAACACAAAAGAGATAGCGGGGCAGGGTTGAATAGTCCATAAGAAAGGTAATACCCTAGGGCCTTACCTAACCTGAAGGATTCTGTCCTTATAGTAACCTCAAATAGGGGAATTCAATTCCCCAGGTTGGGTTATGCAATGAGAGAACGTCCGAAAACGAACTCTAAGAGAACAGAATCTCGTACCAGTGATCAAAACAAGGAAGAAACTTATCTTCCAGTTAAGAACCCCTAATACATGACTGTCTGCTAGACCATAAGGCAGAAATTGTGAGACAATAACCACCAAGGTCTAGGGAGGCTAGCCTCCTGAACAGCAACTAGCCCTACTGGAATAGCGACAAGCTAACTCAGTTGCCGGTATAAAATCTGACAGCTTTGGGAGGTATATATATATATATATATATATATATATATATATATATATATATATATATATATATATATATATATATATATATATTTATATATATATATATATGTATATATATATATATATATATATATATATATATATATATATATATATATATATATATATAGAAATATATATGTATTCAAATATATATATATATATATATATATATATATATATATATATATATATATATATATATATATATATATATATATATATATATATATATATATATATATATATATGTATATATATATTTAAATATAAATATACATATATATTTATATATATATATATATATATATAATATATATATATATATATATATATATATATATATATATATATATATATATATATATATATATATATATCTCCAAACGTATCAAGCATTGTTTGACCGCGTTTATCCGGACCTTGGCGTTGGTCTGCCCGTGCTCCTGGCTATATCGTTGAACTGACTGAATTATATTTAGTCGCCAAACTACCGAACAACAAGCGATATGCATCTTCTGCTGAGTTATGCAGTTTCCCGTTAAGGATTTCTGCCGAGTCATGTAATTCCAAGTTTAAGAATGATAGAGTCTATGTTTGCCAGAGAGAGAGAGAAAATAATTCAGGACATTGTATTACATCATAAAAGCAAAGCCTGTCGTCGCTGGAAATCGCCATAAACTCTGTTATCGACAAAAATCGGCCTCAAGTTCATCATCTATCACTTCTGATATTGTAATGTAATAGTATTTTCATAAATAATACATTAAAAAAAATCGATATTTGATTTTATTTATTCATAAGTAAAAATGCATTGGGACAAACATGGAATATACATGGTATTGATCTCTCTAGTGATTACTTTACACATGGAATATTCTACGTTTCAGTTTCAAGGACTGGAAATGGAAATAATCTGTACATGGACGCTTCCAACATGAGAACCAGAAAAATGGTTTATCATGAATCTCTATAATAGGAGTATTTAATATCAAACTGAAACCTTTAAATGCGGAAATAGAGTAATTAATTTTAGTTTCTAAATTGTTATTGAAATAAAAATGTGATAACATTCTTCATATCTTTGATTAGGAGAAAATAATTTGAATAAATGGAGCTATTGTACTTTAAACCAATATATACAAATGCTGTATTAACAAAGACATCTGGTTTAAGTAAAGGAGGAACTGTTGCATCTACACCAAAGAGTGCGGATTTAAGGTTAGTCCGCCACATATGCTCCTGGGTTGTACCAAAAAGGGTTTCTTAATTGGTTAAATTGTATTCTTTTTCATTTGAAGCATGAACTCTCTGAGCAAAATCTCTAAGCTGAGTATAGTTATTCCAGGTCAAATATGATCAGTTACATTTCCAAAGATGATAGGCCTCCTGCTTCTCCAAATAAGCACGTCTACAATCATCATTGAATTTTGGTTTGTCCTTCACTCAGTACGTTAGTACACGAGAAGGGACACGCTTATCAATTATGTTGACTACATTCTCATTCAAAAGGAATATAGGATCAACGGTACTGTACAATTGTGACCAATTGAAACAAAAAAGATCAAGCCAAATCCCATTCCAGTCTGCTTGATATTTCATATAAATTTTACACGAGTAAGATACATCAGTGACAGGCTTCTCAGTCTTCACAACTAATGAAATCAAGGCAGGATCAGTTGGTAAACGAACCTTACTTGTTATAATGCCAGGTGAGTCAGTTTATCCGAGGTCCAAGCAGTTACCAGACCTATGAGTAGCATCAATTAAGATATGCTCACAGCCTGATTCAGAGGCAAAGTCTAAAGCTCTTGGGCCATGGTGACCGGTATGAAAACAGAATTTAACTATTACCTATGGTGAGCATTGAAATCACCAATGAAGACAAAAGAAGCCTTTCTATCATCTTTTTGTATCTTAATCATAATGGTAAGAAGAAAATCGGAAATAAAAGCATCCATGTCAGTATCCTGGTAGGTCAAACACAAAATGAAGTTGTTACGCCTTCCACAAACTTTTATTACCTGAATGTCATGACATCCACATTCATAGCAGGAGTTACGAAAAGGCTATGTATATATATATATATATATATATATATATATATATATATATATATATATATATATATATATATATATATATATATATATATATATATATTATTCTTATTATTACTACTAGAAAAGCTACATCCCTAGTTGGAAAAGCAAGATGCTACAAGCCCAAGGGCTCCAACAGGGAAAAATACACCAATGAGGAGGGTAAATAAGGAAGAAAATAAATGATGGTAACAAATCAACAATAAATCATTCAAAAAACATTAACAACGTCAAAATTGATATGTCATATATAATTTAACAACCTCAAAAACAGATATGTCATATATAAACTATAAAAAGACTCATGTCCGCCTGGTCGACATAAAAACCTATGCTCCCACTTTGAAATTTTGAAGTTTTACTAATTCAACTACCCGATTAGGAAGATCATTCCACAACTTGGTAATGGCTGGAATAAAACTTCTAAAATACTGTGTAGTATTGAGGCTCATGATGGAGAGGGCCTGGCTATTAGAATTAACTGCCTGCCTAGTATTACGAAGAGGATAGTATTTTCCAGGGAGATCTAAATGTAAAGGATGGTTAGAGTTATGAGAAATCTTTTGCAATATGCATAATGAACTGATTGAACGACGGTGCCAAAGATTGATATCTAGATCAGGAAAAAGAAATTTAATAGACCGTTAGTTTCTGTCCAACAAATTAAGATGAGAATCAGCTGCTGAAGACCAGACAGGAGAACAATACTCAAAACAAGGTAGAATGAATTAATTAAAACATTTCTTCAGAATAGATTCATCACTGAAAATCTTAAAAGACTTTTTTAATGAGCCATTTTTTTTTTTTTTTTACAATTGAAGTAGACATAGACATAATGTCTTTCTCAGAAGTAAATTTGCTGTCGAGAATCACACCTAAAATTTTAAAAGAGTTTTACAAATTTAAAGAAACATTATCAATACTGAGATCCGGATGTTGAGTAGCCACCTTCCTTGACCTACTTACAATCATACTTTGAGTTTTGTTAGGATTCAACTTCATTCCCCATAATTTGCACCATGCACTAGTTTTAGCTACATCTCTATTAAAGGATTCACCAACTCCATATCTATATTCAGGGGATGAAATTGATGCAAAGAGATTAGCATCATCTGCATATGCAACAAGCATTTTTTAGGCTAAACCACATGTCATGTGTATATAGTATGAAAAGTAATG
>NC_090748.1:49632477-49637477 GCF_036898095.1 Palaemon carinicauda | reverse complement strand
TAAAGACAAAGAAGGCTGACGAATGTGTAGGATTTATTCAAGATGAAGATGGTATAGCCTTAATTGAGGAAGGGGAAGTTTATAGAGGAGGGAACAGCTATTTTCCACAACTATCAAAGAGTGAGGATACTTGTGAAGAACTAAAAATTGTTCCTCCAGTAGAAGGAGCAATAGCAGTCATTAAAGTGAGTGAAGACGAGAATGCTATAAAAAAAAAAAAGCTTCAGGAAAGTCAGAGGTAGCAAGAGAATTGATCGATGCATTAGATATTGCAGATAGATAGCGAGTCCACACAATATTGGAAAAGATTAGGGCAGTTATCTATGACTTAAGTGCTGAGTCAATAAGCAAGATAAGTGTTTGCAGAAGCTCGGGAGCTGGGATTATGTAGCTACCTCTGACCTCTGAGTCAATTTTACCATAAGACTTTTTACATATCTTATAAGAATGAATATGCCTAGCTTTTACCATATAATGAATGATATTTAGAAGATATGATTAGGTTATGGTGCAAATTAGCCTAAGTTCTCTATGTGGTGTTGTTCGTGCGTTAGAAACAGAGTAGAGAGAGAGAGAGAGAGAGAGATAGAGAGAGAGAGAGAGAGAGAGAGATTGTGACCTTAAAATTGATAAAAACTGTATTCTTATAATGGGATCTAAATCAAGAGAATTTGTTTCATGCTGATATCTAAATAATTTATTATTTTGGCCATAGGGAAGGGATTTATTGAATAATAGTTGGACACTTTTTGATTAAGGACACGTTAATGTAATGGACTTTCTTGCGTATCGGCCATGGTTATCGAAGATGTTTCAGTCAAAGGCACACATACTAAATTGGTTAACGATTCCAAGACAGTAACAGTGTTGTCGCGAAAATTCATTTATTTATACATTGAAAAATATTTGACAATAATAGAAAGAGGTATATCTTAAAAAAAATATATTAAAGGAGCACATATTTGCATAATCATTTAAGATCCAGGTTAAAATGTCAATATTTTGGTGAATTTGTTACGAATAATTGTACATTTTTAAATTTTATATATATTAGTAGGATAGAATGAACAGATTTTTCGTTGGTATTTTAACATGTTGGATATATTTCTTCCTGCATGTATATCATCATCATTATTATTATTATTATTATTATTATTATTATTATTATTATTATTATTATTATTATTATTATTACATAGGAAAAAAAAAACAATGCAAGCACAAAGTCACTAATAGGAAAACAAAATAAAGCTAGGGAAGATAAATTAATATATATATAAAAGATGGTCAACAAAGCAAGTGGACAAATAGGCTTGGTAATCTTGTTTCTAAAAGAGTAATGGTGAAATGTTAAGTCAAGGTGTGGTTTTTCCTTCCCATGTAGTAACCTATTTCCTGAGAGATTCATGTCAGAGATATTTTGCATTTTGAGAGCTGTTCCTTAAATCATATCACTGAAAAAGATATCATTTCCCTTTCACGACGTATTTTAAAGAAAGTGTTTTAAGTTCTTCGAGGTATTTACTTGTTTATTATTTCCAGAGATTTAATAGATAATGGAAAACATCAATATTTATAGAATGGACGTGATTATTGATTTATCAAATTTCTTGCACGTACTAAACACTGACCCTTCTTTTATCTTTAAAATTTATAGCAACTTTTTTCAAATCCTAGGAAAACCTGCATACCTTTCTTACATTTTATCATCTGTATATACATCAATATAAAAATATTTCGTATACCACTTTTTTTATTCTATACCCCATAACATTATGTTGAAATGAGTAGCTAGCACAAAGTTTTCAAGGCCAAAAAGCAATATAAGTCACATCTCATTTCAACGTAATAGAAAAATAAAAGAATGGGTCACCTATTCATATACAGATGCTCTTCACTACTCTGATGACAGAGTTCCGTTCTAAACCAACCAAGAGCAATTGACTAAAACAGTCTCATTAGTTTCAAAATTACATTGAAATAACATTAAGCCAATACGAAAACCGTGGTGTGTTCACGGGATCGTGAATATTAACATTTATCATTTGATATAGATTATACTGTATAATTATCATTGATTGAATAGATCCAATGTATTAGAAATTGCCTTCGTAATAATGTCCAGTAAGTTGATGGTTATAATGGCAGACATATGTTTTAGTTCTAGTAGGAAATAGAAGTCATTATTGATGCATTAAAATCTAAGTTTAACTGTTCCTACCTTAACTGATTCTATAAATTTAGTCATAATATAATAAAATAGAGGAAAATAGTAAAAAATAAAATAAATGATACTCAAAGCTCAGAAAAAAATATATGCAAACTATATGTAGAATAGTCGTGAAAGTTCATGATGGAAAAATATAAATTGCTGATGAAGAGAATGGGTGAACAGATTACTTAATTTTCCATCTTCATGAATGTGAGATTCTCCTGGGGAATTCTTTCTCAAAATGGCCTTACCTTAATACTATTCTCTCGACACGTGAAATTAGGTGCCTGGGGGCAGGGTTTAATCGCTCAACGTATAAAGAGTATCAGATCATTTTATTAATATTCTTTGGGCCTTTTCTTTTTTGTATTCCTTATTTAAATGTTTATGGGGTTTCATATGTAATTCATGTTATCTTGGCTGTTTCACAAAAATTAGGAATCAAACTGATGATGAAATTTCCTTTCCTTAAAGAAAAACTGGAGTATTGAAACTAACCTTTTTTGTTAGTAAAAATAATAAACATTGTCAAATTGTTTGATTTAAATTTTTTTACGTTATCTTTCAGTTATAACAAATTATACACCAATACGTAATAGAAGAGAGAAGAGAATTTCAGAATGAAAAAGAAATTTTCATATTTTTAAAGTAAAGAATAAGAACATAAGTAAGTAGCTTTCCTTTCATAAAATTTGTTTTGTAAATGATTGAAAATAATAGTTTGGTCCTTGTTTCAGAAATTAATGTAAGACCGTTGGACTGAAACACGAAGTTATTCTCTCTATCGAGGGGTGACTACAGGAAAAACAGCAGAGAGAGAGAGAGAGAGAGAGAGAGAGAGAGAGAGAGAGAGAGAGAGAACTGCTAACTCTTACCATTCGTTTTCTAAATATCTTCTTTCTCAAAGGCAGCAAAACGTTCAAGTGTTATCAAGTAATCATCACTGGAATTACGCCATTACCTCCATTCTTATTTTCGGCAGAATTTCTCTAGATATTGCTCTATTTTGAGATAAAGTGCTAAGTGCTTATTGTTTTACTTAACAGCAAGGAGCCTTTGGGGATCCGGGACTCTTTTCTCCCGTTGCAGTATTGATTGTATGACCTCCATTCTTGGATTTTTGCTCCCTTTTCTCTCTTTATCTAAAACAATATGAAGTCCTTTACATTTGATAATATGGTGTGCATTTCACTTATGTTTGAATATTCATAACTTTATTTGCGTTATAAGTTGGGCAGGTTTTCCTAATGTTGCGTTTTCCTATTTTTGAAATACTTTCGTGATCCTCTTAAATAGAAATCTTACTAGGGTTGTGGTGGCGTATTAGAAACGTCTCTGGATGGTAATCTGCCGGGCTGTTGTTCGTTTCATGTTTAGCCTCGATAGTTTCCTGCAGTGTCTGCAACATCACCATGCTTGTGATATAGGATGGGGAAGTGGGTGTTGGTGGAGTCTATAGATCTACTGCTGAGTCATCAGCAGCCATTTTTTGGCCCTCCATGGTCCCAGCTTGGACGGAGAGGGGCTTAGACGCTGATTATATGCAAATAAGTTCGGTCTGTAGGGGGCATATTCCTGCTAGGAAATTGTCACTTACCCTGGCCTTTGCCATTGATGATCTGTCTTTAAACCTTTAAACTTGAAACAATATTCTCTAATACCCAGATGTTTGTTTTTCACATGAAGTTTCTCTACAAATATTTAGCCATAGATGAACCCTATGCATTCTTCCTTTTATCATAAGCGTTATTATTATTATTATTATTATTATTTTTTTTTTTTTTTTTTTTTTTTTTTTTTTTTTTTTTTTTTTTTTTTTTTTTTTTTTTTTAGTCGAAGTCTACAGAGACTGGTGATTTATAGTCGGGGGTTCCGGGTTATATCGAATTTTCCTAAGAATCTATCACTTGCCTGTACAAGTCCCTATATCGGGTCCTAACTTCTCAGATTCCTTTTCATTGACTTAAGTATGGTCCTTACTGCTTCTATGGTCCCCTTTATCCTTCACCCATGAGTCCCACGATAATGCGATATCTATGAGTAATACTTTTTATTGCTGTCTTGTCGCCTACAGTGACTTCTGGTCAATGTACTTATATCACCCTGTCTGTCCTTAAACTGCAGTCCCCGAGTAGATTAGTTTGACAATATTCCACAACAGCTTGAGCATTATGAATTGTAATTTATATTTTGTACAGTCACTCCAATGTTGAGCTTTAGCCACTGTATCATGTCGTTTCCTATATTTATTTTGAGCAAGGGCTGATTCTGAGCAAGTGCTGGCAATGTTGTTGATGGTCTTTTCTTTTCGAATATGGTTCCTGCACTATGACTAGATGTTAGTTCAGTCTATTGCTCGTTGACTATGTTTTGTTCCTAAGGCCTCATCTCGTGATGCAATTATTATTCCTTCACTTTTCTTCTTAAGTTCTCCTCTCTGTACCCACAGTCATGTTTCCTTATTAAAGAGGAATCTTCCAGGGGGACACTTTCCCCATTACTCATCATATTAGCTATGATTATTATGGCCAGACTGCTGGAAAAGACTGAAGATACGTACCAAGTGAGTAAAAGAGGCAACTGAATAAACCATCTGACGTTCATGGATGACATCAAGCCTTTTGGAAAAGATTTGTCCATGCATTTGCGTTCTTTTCCATTCTTCTAATTTTTTTCCCCTTTTTCCCCCATCCTCCTTGTTTATGTTTTCTTCTTATGAACTCTTTACCCATTCATCTTCAATTATCTTAAGGTACTGTCCCAGTGCTCTACTATACCGTTATTACAT
>NC_090748.1:49622477-49624977 GCF_036898095.1 Palaemon carinicauda | reverse complement strand
GAATGGAAAGAGAAAATATAAGCAAATCATATAGCTGAAAAGTTCTTCTCTCTCTCTCTCTCTCTCTCTCTCTCTCTCTCTCTCTCTCTCTCTCGCTACTTTAACCAACCATTCATTTTCTATCGTTATTTTCATAGTCACCATTATAATTCACTTTTTTTTTCTCTACTAAAAGTTCAAGTAAACACATTATCATAAACAATAACTTTGATAAATAACATATCATCCCTATTGTAGTAAGAAAAATCAATAGATTTCAGTAATAAAGTTTGTAAGTTTGTGTTTTGTAGGGAGAGATTCTTTGACCCTTTACCATATTTGTATGAAATGCATATTCTATGGGGTTTGACTTTGATAACAAGCTTTTTTTTTTTTTTTTTTTTTAAATAGATGACTCTACTCTCTTTCGCCCTAATTCTGGACTCAAGGTCAGTGAATCAGTTAACATAGAGTTCTAGCTATTATTAGTGCTGTAGACAAATTACGGAAGATATTTTTTTTTTTTTACTGATAGTTATTTTCTCGACTACACATAGGCGATTGAAAACTTTTAGGTGCCATTCTTGGTAGCCTATTCTCATGGAAGAACAAGTTCTTTCTCTTTTTTTTTTTCCAATTGTATAAAAACAGTTAATCGCGAGATATTAAAAAGAATTTTGTGTGTATTTCTATAATGATATTTCATCTTTATTATTTCATTATGTAATGCTTTTGATATTGTTCTTTTTGCCTGGTACTCAACATCGTATTTTCCTCTGAAATCGTTCGACCAATACTTCTAAGCTGTCAAATTCCTTATTCCTTATTTCTGGTACCGTCGTTTAATATGAGCCCTTTGGCTTGTAGCGTTTTGCTTTTCCAACTTGGGTAACAACTTTCCTTGCCTAATGATCCTAGTGATATGAAGTGTTATTAAACAAATGAATGTAATTTTTCAATATGAACCAACAAAATGGATAAATTGAGAATGTATTGAAAACCCTGTAACTTTTCACACTTATAAATTTCACTATGGCCAGTTTGTCTTTGCAATCGATCGTTAACATTCGTTGGGAGTATCGAAATTATTTTCTTATTTTATCCCGCTTCAGGATAACCATGAACGTATAAAATCTCCATGAATTTCCCATGAAAACACAGGATTCTATTCTAAAGAGAATTTTAATATCAATCATTACATAGGATAACAACGCTTTTTACATCCAAATGCTAATTTTCTTTGATGAATGTATTCGTGTATTTGCGAGAGATTTACAATAAAAAAAATTAATTTTACGAGGCATATTCAAATAAACAATGAAATATGTGGAATGGTCATACGAATATTTCAAATTGTGTAATGCATATCTCGAGCGTTGCTTGAAACTTATTTGAATTTATCGTTCGAAATTTTCAACGAATTAATTGTAATCCTTCTATTAGAGATTCCATTAATATTGCAGTATTCCCAAAATAGTCTTGCGCCAGTTGTATCCGGAAGCTCTTTCCTTTTGCACTAATTCTTGGTTGTAGTGTACGATTGAAAACATCCCTACCTGGCGATCTGGTGACTGGGATTAGAGACCCGCTCAAGCGTGATAGTTTATTTTAGTGTCTGGAACCTCTACATCCTTGTGACCTATAGATGGAGGGGGTGGAGTTAGGTGAGCCTATTGGTCTACTTGCTAAGTCATCACCAACCATTGCTTAAGCCTCGCTGGCACTGGATTGGGTGGAGATGGGCTTTGTCTCTAGGCATTGTTCTTTCAGGCATTGTCACTATCCCTAGCTTCGGTCATTCACAAACGACATATACATATTAAACCTCTAGGAGACCTAAATTAGAATTGTTGAAAAAAAAAAAATCTAACGAGTTTTTCTCAGAGGCTCCGATTAATTCGAACAATAGTTAAAGTTCTTCTCATATTATGATGTATATGATAATGAGTGTCTATTCTCTGGGGAGTAATTGAAAAGGCTACTGAAATAGACTTATAAGAAAGGAATAGGGCACACTAAAGATTAACAGCAGTTATCGTAAAAATCACCTCTCTCTCTCTCTCTCTCTCTCTCTCTCTCTCTCTCTCTCTCTCTCTCTCTCTCTCTCTCTTCCCATCATATGTAAATATACCCGAATACTCAATAGAGGCCATGTAAAAAATGATAATGCAAACTTATTTTAAAAGGTTAGATACAATTACGATGGAGGAACAATAAAAAAAAAAAAAAAAAAAAAAAAAAAACTCATAAAAAAGCAACTGGTCGATAACATCATTACATTTCAGGAACGGTAGAAAAATCTCATGATAAGGCTCAGATTTCCGAGTGTAATGGAATATTTTTTCTCGTCTCTATCTTCATACCAAAGAAATAAAATACCATTATATCTCAAAGCTAGAGATTCCTAGACTAGGGTTAACAACTACGCTGCCAAGTATTTCGAAGCTGAAGATACGAATCGGGGGCTGCGTTCAGTCCAAACATATCTGAGACAAGATGAAGCGGTAATCAGCATGTTTTT